>NW_015112893.1:413665-416530 GCF_001443285.1 Poecilia latipinna
GATTGAGTGGATGGAAGAATATAACAGGGAGTCTCTAAGAACTCCCTGTCCCAAGAACACCCGGACACACATCGTATAACAGGAAGCCCCCCGCTCACACACATAGTTCAACAACAGAGCGAGAGTGTAGAGTCTGGCTCTCCCTATTTATAATCCATAGGGGGAGCCCAGAAAATGTTGGGAAACCACTTGGGGGGTGGAGGTGGTCCCTGGAGAAAATGTTTGGGAAACACTGGGCTAACCAAATCTTAGTTTCCATGTCTGTCGGACTAATTTTGGATGTTGGAAAAAGACCAAAAAACATGTCCTGGTACATCTAAACTTTAAATGGGAACAGTGACTTCATATACTCATAAAATTATGTCCTTGGAGTGTTTAGAAGGTAAAATAAATGTATTTCTTTCATGATTCTGTCAGTGTTTCACACACCTTTTGTCTTTTTCAAAGAGTCGTCTTGCTGTTTGATCTGAAGTCAGAGATTATATTCATTTTGAAATATCTATAGATTAAAAAAAAAAAAAACTTTCATTTTGAAGGTGACCTTGCTATTTGTGCTACAAAGAACTGGTTTGAAACATCAATGTTGCCTCACAGAAAATGGCCTTGCTCACAGACAGTTTTAGCTCTGCTCAGAGATTTTCTTTGGTGTTGAGATCAAGACTTGGAATGGACATTTCTAAAGTGATTTTTTTTGTCATTTTATGACTACTTTTGCAGTATAATTAGGGTCAGGGTCGACTTGAAAGGAAAAAAAAATCTTACACCAAACTTTAATGTCTTGAAATGTTGCTTCAGTATTTCCTCATGATGTTTTTTCTCATGATGCCATCTATTTTGTTAAGAGCGTCAGTCCCTCTTGCAACAAAACATGCACACATGATTTTACCAACCCCCATACCTCACATTTGGGATAGCGCTCGTCAAACCTCCCCCTTTTTTTCTCCTGCAAATGTAAAAATGGTCATTTCAACCAAACACTTCAATCTTAGATTAATCAGACCGTATTAATATATGTTGAAAAAATATCCTTCAAAATTAAGTTTCTTGTCCCTGAGTGCATTTGCAAACTGTAATCTGGCTTTTTATGTTGCTTTCAAGGTATTGGCTTTTGTCTTGCAGAGTAACCTTTCAGCCCATGTAGGCACAGGACACATTTTACTGAGTACTGACTCTTATTTTTCAGCTTCTGACATCATGTTCACAAGGTCTTTTGTTCTGGAGTTGACATTTTAAACTAAAAAAATGTTCATTTCCGGAGTACATAACCTGTCTCCTTACTGGACAGTTTGATAGTTGGACACTGTCCTGGTGTTTGTACCTATAATTGCTAGATAAACATGGCATCTTAAAACATCTGAAAACTATGCCAAATTCCTGAAAGTCCACAATCTTCTTCCTGATATGCTGCTTGAGTTTTTCTCATGATGTCAAAGGAAGCAGTTTGCTTGATGTGTTGCCTTAAAATAAATCAGTTTAATTCAAATCTTGTCAATTAACCAAATGATTAATCAAAAGCTTACAAAGCTATGAAATAATCAAAAGATTTATTAATTTCTAATTATGCAAGCTTCTGAGTCTAAAGAATGCAATGCAAAAAAATCTGTCAGTCTGTTAGCAAATAGAGAAAATTTGAGTTGTCATAATTAAATGGTTGCACAAACATCTGGTTTCAACTTTGGTAAAACCCCTTATCAAACCAAAAACACTTGCAAGAAATTCAATTAATAAACTTCCTGCAGCCTCTTCTTCGTTCCTTGTTTAGAAAACTAAGAGAAAACCACAACCTGTATGCCTCTCTGAGGATTTTAAAACAGGAACTGCTGTGCTGTCAAAAACAAATCTGAGTTTTCAGCTCTTGCTTGATGTTGTGTTGCTTGTTTTCATACTTTTTGGTATTTGATCAATCATGATATTTTTTTCTCATTTTTTGTCATTTTTCATATGCACCAAAAGTTTTCTTTTTTTATGTTAATTTTTTATCTTTTTAATTTGTGCCTTATTTTTGCAGATGTGATTGCGCATTCGTAGCATCACCACTTCAGAATGTATATAATCACTTCTCCCAAGCAAGCAGTGTTATCAGAACGTTTTCAGGAGTTTTCACACCTCAGCTTTGCATTTTCACTGTGAGCACAGCTTTGACTTTGTCTCCTTATAGAAATCCGAGGGCTTTGAATCTGAATCTGACCGGGGAAGCACTTTTTCCATGTTCCTCATTTCCTTTTGTAGTGATAAAATGGCTGTGCTGCAGTCCTTCATAAGATCTGCTCTGCTCTGTTCAGGGTCACAGTATGCGCAGACTGCTGGGGGAGAAACGAGGGCAGGCAGGGCACACACTGGACAAATCACCACTTCATCACATGGATAACACATGAGACAAAGAGCCTGCAGCACTCGTGCTCTCATACTCAGCATCATTAATTTATTTGTTCATACTATGAAACCTCACATTCCACTCCCCTATGCATGTGAATAATGTAGTACCTTAAATGCGTGACACATCATTTTAAGATAACATTCATTTTATAATTAGTTTTTACTGTTAGATTCCTCTCCAGTTCCCAGTTTTTGCATGTCACCTGACCTGGGCTGGATTGTTTTCACTAATTTACATTACATCACCAACTGGATCTGAGAACTGAATTGGACTGTATATAGTTGGATTTAAAACAGACTATATGTTGGTACTGTCTAGAAATGAATCTAAATAAATTAATCATTAAGTATCTGATCACCCCTTCAGATAACTTAATTCAGGTGTTCACTTCAATGGCCAATGATGTAAAAAATCAGAACCTATGTATAGATTTGTCATTGCAAAGCACATGTGTCAAACTCGAGGCCTGCGGGCCACATGTGGCCCGC
>NW_015112894.1:0-111124 GCF_001443285.1 Poecilia latipinna
CAGCTCAGCAAGCCTAACACGTTTAAAGACAAATAAACCTTTCCAGATTTTGAATTTTTAAAAGCTTGATGAGCTGACAGCCTGTTTGAGCTTAAACGCAGTTTTCAATAATTTACCTCCTGGTTATTTTGTTTCTCGCTCATGTTTCTTCTTTTTTTTCATTCAGCATTTAGAAGCTCAAGTAACCGCCTTGTCAAAACATAGAATATGAATGCTTGTAATTTCTCTCCTGATCCCAAGACGTTGTTCAGAGGTGTACCTGACGGCAGGATCAAACTAAAAGCCCAGAGCACTGCTTGTGGTGTTTCTTCTGCTTTGCGTTGTGAGCTCTACCCAACCTGAGAGACTGTCTTTGCCTCATTGTCTGCCGTCTGTATGAAAGGACAGATATTCCCTCACGCAATGTAATTTTCTTGGAAGAACTTTGAACTAGCCTTTGAAGGAACAATCTTGCACCTATAATGAGGTGCAGGCTTTTCGTTGTACCTACGTGTTACCTTGCTTTGCATCATTCACACTGCTGCAGGTGGTATTGCTGTGTGCTGCAGCGAAATGAGATTTATTTAATTGGCAGCCAGATAAGACATTCTCAACTTGTCCACTATCCCTTCTCTACACATGTCCAAACTATCTCAGCCTGTCTTCTCTATCTTTGTGACTTTGTAACTTTCCAATCTTACTCATTACAGTCACTCCAGCCAAATAACTTTTTCTTCTGTCTTTCTTTAAACTGCACATCGTGTCGGTTCTCTCTTTCACCTTCCACTCCTGCAGCTATGCTTCTCTTAAAAATCCCCCTTCTACACCACTACTCTCCGCACTCTCGTCTGTGATGCGCTGCCAGGAGACCGTGGGTCCTTAGACTCATTCACCTCGCCTTTCAATTTGGGAACTGAAATATGACAGCCAAAAATATGATACTCATATCTGCTGTAGCTCTCTCTGCCCACTTTGGGCCAAACACCCGTGAAGCATATAGTTAAAGGCTCGACCCTGAAAGTGTAAAACATGTCAAAGCCAGAAGTGAACATCATGAAACCTAATAAAGGAACAGTGGAACAGCTCGGATCTAAACTCAGGACTTGGAGAAAGACAGGTTTTGCAAACTGCACCAGCGTTAGCCCAGTAGTTCAAAGGTTTATAATGTTTGAAAGATTTTTTCTGTATTTGGTTTGTTTTGTTTTTTTCCAAGAAATTTCACAGTGTCTGGAAAGAGTAGAGATTAAAAAAAAAAAAAAAAAAAAACTCTAAGTCATTTCAACCCTTTTCCTTTACTTTAAGCTGCTTATGGCTGGAAATATGAGGGAGTGATTTAGATGTGGAGGGGATTGCAACGTCCCAAGTCAAAGCACCATTATCCAACTCCCATGACTTAATCTCTGCCCAGTACTTGACCTCTGCTTTCAGAAGCCTCGGTCACAGTCTCACTTAACTCCATTACATTTAGATCAAGAGCTGGGAGCAGACATTTTTATGGATGGGGAAGAGCAGGGTTGTGCTAAATATGTCCAGTTCTTTTAACCAGAGACTGTTGCAGATAGTAGAACACCAACTTGGTAAAAAAAACAAAAAAACATCCCTGTCTCCTTTTATGTCAGTGATATCACTCAGCTTGGTGTTATTTACGATACGACACTAATAAAGTTTTTAAAAATCATAACTTTATCACGTCTAAGGAGAAAATGACGAGTTTGCAAAGTCAGTCTGTTTTGATAAATAATAAATCTGAAATGAAGGCTCAGGATATCTTTAAGGCCAAGTCAAGTCAATCTGTTCCGACAAAATGTCCGAACCCTTTTCACACAATTCTGTAAAACAGCATTAAAAACTAAAATGTTCATATATTCAGTGTGTTACAAAAGTATTTCAGTAATTCCTTTTTTGGGTTTCGTAATTGTAGCTTCAGGTTATTGTAAGAAAACACAATGCAGTGCAGAATCTTAGTCACATTTAGGTTTTTAACTGTGGCCTTTCAAGCACGTGAGCTGAACCAGCATGATGTCATTCTCGTGCTTCAGCGGTGGGTGGTTTGTTTTGGGTATTGATCAGTATTGATCTTCTAACTGTTTTTATTTAGCATGTAAGCCAAAGAGCTCAATCTGGACCTCGTCTGACAAGAAAACCTTCTGCCCCATGTTTGCTGTGTCTTCTACACGTGGGCCGTGGCAAACAAACTGCAGACAGATTTTCTTACCACTTTTCCATAACAACCAGCTGGGTATGGAGTGCATAAATGTAGATGAATGCTCTCTTTGGCAAGCCAGTCAGTTTACGTGGGCGGCCATGTCTTTGTAGGGCCGTCCTCTCTCCGTGACGATCAGAGCTCTGTGGGACATTCACAGCTGTGGGTGTTGTTTTCTAAGCTAACGCCGCTAAAACTTTCTCCCTGACCTGTCTGCTGTGTTTATTTTTGTCTCCACGATGCTGTTTGTTCTCCAATACTCTCCAGCAAACCTCTGAGGCTTTCACACCACAGCCGCATTCACGCTGAGATTAAATTAAGCAGGCGTGTGTACTAATTATGTGACTTCTGAGAACCTTTATTAAACTGGTGGAATACTCTGTGTTGATCTGTCACATTTATTCCCACTAAAATAAATGCATTGGTAAGTTAAAAGGCTCAGAAGACACAGAGGTGTTGTCAAACAACTAGAGATTGGTTTCTTGTTTTCTCTCAGCTCAGTTTACCTGACAAAATAATCTGACTCAAATTATTTGCTCTGAGGATTCAGTGGCTATAAAAAGTATTATCCCCTTTGAAATTCAAACAGGCTGTCAGTTCATCATTATATTGATCAAAATATGACTTTTTTTTGACGAAGTGTTTTACTCAGAACCCTTTCGTGTCTAAATGGAAACTGATCTAGACAAAAATAATTAGAAGTATAACTAGAACTGCAAGCAGTTTTAACTGGTTCCAAACCCAACCTGGCAAGTCCTCCCTGCTACACACATCCTGTCAGCCTAAATATGTCAACTATGACATTTAATAAGTGATTGAATGAATATTTACCCCCTTTAAAGCGACTGTCCTAATTCAAATTGGTCTAGTCAATTGGTGCCGGTTAGAAAAACAAAAAAACAAAAACAAACCATCATCTCCCTTGTACTTCCTGTCATACTCTTTGTCATTTTCACCAGTAGTAGCATCCAGCTGTTGATCATTAGACATATTTTTGCTGTGTTTCTTTTTTATTATTATTTTTTTTAAATAAAAGAAGACACATGTTGTTGATCACAACTGATGATAAAGCAATAAAAAGGGCAAAACATTCAAAGGGTGAAAACTTTTTATAGGCACTCCAGATGTCTTCAAGTACTGTATAAATAGACACAATTATTATAAACCAAACGATTAAAGTCAACACACACATACACACACACAGCAAACCACAAACAGAATGAGCTCACAGCAGTTTAAATTTGAAACTCTTCAGTTTCTCTCATTGGTGTAGAAAAAGTGGCACCACAGAGTTCAGGTGAAATCACATTGTGAGTCACGTAAAGCGTTGCTCCTCTGATACAAACTGAATGACGTGTTGGCCAGCCACTTTGCTCTTGTTGTTATGTCCATTCCAGACGCCGTTGATTTAATCTCTGTGTTTCTGAGATAATATCTGTTGAAGGCACCTGATCATTATTGGCCTTTATGAAAGATCACAGCCAGCGGTGAGCAGAACTGAGATCGCTCTCCTTCGAGCTGAAAACGAAGCTCGTGTTTATTTATTTATTTTTTATTTTTTGAAAACTCAAGGACTGGTTTTCATATATTTTATTAGTTACGGATTTATATCTCAATAATACATAATTACTTTGTGTGCTCAGGCAGAAAGTCATCTTTAAAGAAAAATGACCATGTCACATAATAAAACGTTTAGAGATCAGATAAGCTCATCCTTTATTGTGAGAAAATCAGAAGCAAATATGTCGCAGGGCGTTTTCAGTTTCTATGGGAATTATTGAAACCCAGAAACAAACAGAGAAATATGTGAAGTTTCTGTAGCTATTAAGCAAATAAACATATTGCTTCAGACTGTATTTACAGACAGGTTGGTTTGCTTGCAGGTGGGCTGAATGTTTAGGCATACTTCCTGTCTTCATGTCCAACTTGGGAGACAAGCCTGATAAATGGGAAAAAAAAGAAAGAAACTTATCAATTTCCTTTCCTGTGGAACCAACTCCCAGTTTGCGTCTGCGAGCCAGACGTCCTGTGTACTGTTGGATCTCGGCCCGCCACACAATCCTGACCAAACACGCCGCCGTGGATAAAGATTGGAATCAGCAGGTCCTCCAAGAGATTCTTCTTCCAGCAATGAAAGCATCATTTGGTGATGAGCTGTTGCGTTTTCTAGCAGGAGCGTTTGTACTGAGGTTAAGTTTTCTTAGAGCAAACGGAGAAACAAAAGCCAACAAGCTGGGATCAATGCCAAACACTAAGAAGACACTATCAGTCAAGACGATGCGGAAACATGTCAGAGAGTTTTGAGGAAGAGGGATAAACACTGGAGACATTAACTCATAATTTGGAAGTATTTCCTAAGATTTTAAAGACGCATCCTTGAAGTTACACCTGTTTAGCTGGACGGGGTCGATCTACCGCCGCTAACAAATTAATGTTTTCCTCCTACAGTTTATAGACTCATCTGTGTCTTTCTGTGTTTAACACTAAACTAAAGATGCTTTTCCTGCTAATTTCTGTTCTCTGTTCATCCCATGGATTTTACTACTGGCTCAGAGTTTACATGGGGATTTGGACCTGGGCCTTCGATGGAGGTTTGCTGATTCAATCCACCACTACGATGTTACAATTATACAAGCCACCGAGCGTCACTACCACCCAATACAACACGGCCTGGCATCACAGAGGTCCTGTTCAGCCCTGGCATCAGCTTCAGCATGCAGTATTCAGGTCAGTAAAGTGGACACACAGATCCTGATCTCACTATGCTGTCTGCAAATAAAGACGTGGAGAAGACTGCTAGCAGGCTTTCTAATGGAGGTTTCCTCTCTGATATTCTTTTAATAAATATAATCATCATTATGCAGCAGCAGGATGTTTATGAGGCATGCAGAGAGAGGGCGTGAGGTACGCAGTGCTGTTTATTCATCAATAAGGCCACTAATAATTAATCTTGAGGTGGGTTTCGCCTATTGAGAGCAAACAAGACAACTCCAAACCTCTACACAAAATAACACACAGCGTTCGCTCAGTTGCTGATTTTTTTTTTTTTACAGAACCAAATCCATCTTCCTGTCTTTACGCAGAAAGACTTCGATGACTCTGTCACAGAGCCGATCTCTTTGTTTCGTTTCCATCCACAAGTCCTCATCTCTGGCCAAGGATGTAAAGGCCTCAAGGCGCCTCTGTCCCGTCTCGCCTCTGGCATGTTTTTATGCATTTGCTGGCAGAGATTGTCTTCTTGACAGTAGCAGTGCATACAGAAGTAGTCGGAGGCCATCTCTGGCTTCTGCAAATGTTCCCAAACGCACCACAAAGAGATAACTCAAGTTGGTAAACCTTCTGTCACCCCAAACACGAAGTCAATAACCCCCTCCGCTGTATAATTTGCAATGATCCTGAGAGGCGCGAAGCCACTGGACACAGATACACCGACAGAGACCAGCTTCTCTTTACCTTGTCCAGTTCTTTACTCACCATCAGTTAGATCTTTTGGATCAATCTAATTTTAGTATCAGACAAAGATGATGTGAGTTAAAAACAAGAAACACTTTTCAAATGGAAAACTAAACAACAACAAAAAAGCTTTCCTCTATAACACAGCAGCACAGAACCAGTCTGGAAACGAAAACAAAGCCATTTCTAAGGCTTCAAATGAGTCCAGAAAACCACATGAATCTACTGACCACCATTAGCTACCAATGGAGGAAACATGAACAGTGATGAACTCTCACAAATGTGTTCAACAGCTGAGCGAACTCATTCAGAAGGTTAGAAAGAAGCAAGAATAATATAAGAATAATGCGTTCATTAGTAAGTACCAACAGAGAGTCTTTGGGAAAATGGCTGTATGGCAGAGGTCCAAAACCATTACTGAACTGATTTATGGTTCTGGCCTTCATGTTGGAATTGTCAGAACCCGGAGTTCTGCTCCCTGCTATAAAATCTGGAAGGACAATGAACACCGGCACCAGTTTGCGGCTACGCTGCTCAAGATCATACTGGTTATACAGCGGCAGAATGATCCAAAGCACAAGAGCATGTCCAACTCTCAACGCCCCAAAACATAAACTAAATGAAGGTTTCGAAAATGGCCTTGTCAAAGTCTGAACATGCTGTCCTTGTGTGAAAACTCCCCAGTATCGACTGAATTAAAAACTGTTTTGCCAGAAGAAAGGCCTGAAAGTCTCGGTGAATGTAACACATTCATTTCCACACATTGCAAATGCTTGTCTAAAATGGTTTAGAGATCTTTGATCTCTTATTTAAACCAAATAATCACTGGAATTCAGACACTAAAATGTGTTTTATGATCTGAAACATTTAAGGTAATTTTGGTAAAACAATGACGACACCTGCGATACGTTTTCATCACACTGAATTTGAACGTGGAAGAAAACGCAGCGAGAAGATCAAAATTTGATCCAATCTCACAAAGTGTACTTCTTCATAACAGTCAATGAGTTCTGGTGAAGCGTGAGAGCAGAATGAAATGAACAGGAAGTGGCACAACGAAGACGCTTGGATTGTTAACAGAAGCAAACTCATGCATCACTAATGACTAATTGGACAGTTATTATCCTCAGCAGAGCCGCAACATTCAAAATGCATGCAGTCAAAGTTAAAAAAAAAAAAAAAATCTAAGAAAAGATTTCAGGATGCCAAATGGCGCAGAGTTTTAGACAGAGGGGATGAAACTCTTGGCATCGCTGCCGGTTTTATGCTCCTACCTTTTTGTTCTGGCCGGTGCCAGCAGCTCGCTGTGAGCCTCCCGGTCCCGTCTTGGACCGACGCTCCTGTTTGTGGGCAGAGTATCTGCAAAGCTAAAACAGTCACTGGCAAGATCTTCCCCGCAGATGGCTGCTCTCTTTCCACTGTTCAGCAAGTTAATAACTCTGCCAAGAACCATCCTTTTTTTCTTTCTTTCTTTAGACCAAAAAGCACATGAAGGATGAACAAAATGGTTTCGATCTGTGATCTGACACAGTCGCTACGTTTTCTTTCTACTATTTCAGCATCAATTTTGGATTTTACTCCCTTTTTTTTTATCCATCCTAAATTAAAGCATGCCTTCTAAAGCGTTTAACGTTTATTTTTAGGTCTTTACACAGAAATGCTTCATCAATCAAATTTTACACTCACTCAGACTTGAGCTGTTGCCTAAATCATCACAAGAACACTAATTAGAGATTTTTCAGTCGTTTTGCATTTGGTGTCAGTTTTCTTTTAATTATGTAAGATTGAATTAATCATCCGTCTATCTTCTAGAAAAGGACTTACATTATTTCGAAAATCATTCACATACAATATTTACAGCACTCAAATATAAGCAGGCTCTTAGAAAAATGATTTAAAAAATAATAAAACCTGTTTATGCTGAATTTCTGAACGAATCAATTGTGTATTTTAGTCTTCGTAATGACTCGGTTTCCATATTGCTCACTCATTCATTATGCACTCTTAAAAGTGCGTCTCGTTAAACGTGTTTCCGCCACAGCTTGCTGTTGTGGTTGCGAGGAGCGGCCATATTGAAATGCGAGGTCGACATCTTCTCCTTTCATATGGGCAGCATTATGATGCCATAGCTAACACAAACAGATGGATTAGAGCTACTGACACCCATAATCCCTCAACGTCCCTGGCTAATAATTAAGACGATCCTTTCACAGTAAAGCGTGCAGCAGCTGCAGTATGTAGCTCACATGCCTGTTTCCTTTTATTCTGCATTACTTGGGACAAAAACTGGTAATAAGACTCAAATCTCACATCTAGGTTAAATCTCAAGTCTTTAGGGAAGACTGAGTCGGGATGAAAGTCTCAAACTCGAGTCTCCATCTCTGTCCGTCTTAACAGAAATATACTACACACTGTCATCATTTCTATTCCTCCCAGTAAAGTAGAGAAAAGCTTGTGATTGTTTTGTCACGAGAAATGAAAAAGTGGGGTGTAAATACTTCCAGCTATAACACTGTTGAAATACCTTATCTGTTAATATAATCTCCTCACACCATCACGCCCTGCTGCCTTGTTAACATGGTGGTTACTCCTGTCGTTCTGAGCTGGTTTTAATAAGCTTCACTCTAATTGGCCTTAAACCATCCCTGAGTGTGAAATCAATACTCTACCTCTGGGCGGCTTCTGAACTGTTTGCTGTACGTAAAAGTAACGTTTCACTTTTTGTCTTTTGATTCCTTCCTGATCAGGAGCTCCAACAGCACATAAGAGGTCTAAGTTAAAGAAGACATGGAGTCTAAAACAGGAAATCTGTCAGTTTTTCCTCTGTATTCAGAAAATAAAAAAAAATGCAAATAAAACGTGAGGTTTCGCCAGTAGTGGTGTGGCTGTCTTCGCCTCCTGTACCTTTTTAAAGGCACTTCAGCAATTACGTTTGCCCTTTACTGCGGTTATCCTAATTTCGCTTTTTCAAAGAATGCAATTTTGGGATTTATTTTTAGAAGCCGGCCTAATACAAAAACATTTGACCACACGTTTCCAATTCAAGCTGTGCTACTAAATGAAAAATAAACACGTCCTAATTTTCATCCCTGTTAATAACGTCGTTCTATTTTTTTTTTAGTCGTGAGTCGGAGTGCATTTGAAACAGCTGAAAAACAGGATCTGGTTCATGATTTTGTGAAACAAGACAAATTCTTTTTGTGCGTGGCGATGGAAAGTTGCACACTTTTAATTAATTACCTGCATCCTCTCTGATCTGTCCAGTGCTTATCATTTAAAATGTGCTCAAATCAGCACGAGGTGGCAACGTTTTCTCTTGCCTCTGTGTGCTTCCAGTAGAGAACGTCCTGCAGGCAGCAAGCTTTTCAAAACTGTGAGAGATGTGAGTCAAACGGTGAGCTAACTAGACTGGGTCTACCTCTAAAACTCTTGTTAAATTTTAAAATGTTTTCCCAGGTCACGTAGTAGCTCAAGAATTGCAGACATATCTAAAGTGCACAATATAGATAAGTATGGTGAGCTGAATATTCTGACTCTACAGTCAAGTGTTTTATGTTGGTTGTATTTTTTTCTTAAAAACAACCATTTTGTTTTGTGATTTTTGGTGCCATATTTTTACTTCCTAGTGGTTCTTTTTCATCCAACCTTGTCATATTGATATAATGTTTGGGTGTTAGAGGTGGTGCTCCAGTCAGGTAAGACAAAACTGCACTAAGTGGACATGGAGGAAAAAAATAAAATAAAATAGCACCCATCACCCTGAGCGGACCATCGAATCTGTAAAATATGCTGGTGGCAGCTTTACGCCGCAGGGATGTTTTACAACAGGAACAGGGAGGCTGATTGGGATTGACGGAAAGGCAAATTGAGCCAAATACAAGGCAATCCGGAGCGTACGCCTGTTAGAGGAAGCTAAAGATCGATCAGAAGTTTATCTTACAAAAAAAAGATCAAAGAACCCCAACGAGCCGGAGCTCAGATCAAAGCGTCCTTGCTGGAACCAGCCCTGGATGTTGTTTATGCTCTGTAGTAAAACCTGAACGCTGATGTTCCCAGACGCTGTCAGCTCGATCCGACGGCAGCTATTTTGCAAATAAGAACAGTTAGAAATATTTCGGTGTTACTGTGCAAAGACAGTAACGCCTAACCTGAAACTTTCAGCCGCAAATGAAGATAAAAGGTGTTGACTTTGCGTGGCAGATTTGTAAATCGTGTTTGAATTCACTGCAGTTACATGTTGCTTGTTGTTTGTCTGTCATTGGAGTTCATGATAAAATCTAATGAAGTGAAATGTTTCGAGGCTGTAAATCGACACACTGTATTTAACATATAATGTAAAGCGGGTCAAGAAGAACATTCTGATGTGATCAGTTTGGTTTAAGCCATTCACCAGAAAGGATGTTGAATAGAAAAGGACAAATAATTTTTTTTCTTGGTTGTTTAGTGTATAAATTAAGCTATAAAAATAATCTCGCTCTGCCCAACCATTATTCATTGTTACCATAAGTTGATAAAAAAAAAAAAAAAAAAAATGGACTGGATTTTCTTTTGGAAATGTTTAGCTGACAATTAATCAGTTAGCTGGCCACACCAGAATCACCAAAAAGGCCTGAAAAAAGTATTCCCAAATTAACTGATGATAAACTAAGAAGCAAACATAATCTAAAAATGAGATCTTTCTGCTGCTTTGGATCTCTAATCCCCCGAGTCTATTCCGCCTTCAGCTGCTCAGACTTGTGCTCGATGATGTAATCAGTAGGTTTTACTTTTAATGAGGTTTTTTTTTTTTTTTTTTTTAGGTGTCCGACTTGTCGATGTAGCTCCGTAGCAGGATAGCCAGTGTAACCCAGGCAATCTCATTATTTGCCAGCTCAAGGTCACTGAACAATCAAGAGATTGACGATGAGCAGGCTTGCTGTTTTTGCCTCAAAGGGATAAACTGGATTAAAGTATTGGGGAGAGCTGGACTGTTAAGGCTTTAGAGATTGCAAACTCAATCAGCATGTCTCTACATGCCACCCTTCTTTCAATCTTCCACATGGCAGGATAGGTACACCTTATATATATATATATATATATATATATATATATATATATATATATATATACACATATAAGTTTTTTTACATCTGTGTGGAGAAATCTGTGTGGTCTACGCTTTATTGGAGAATTGTTTTAACTAGGCCACATTGGAGGGTTTAAAATAATTTTCTTTGCACTTTGTTCTTCAGGAACCTGCAGAAAACTTCGCCTAATAAAGCGGTCGGTGAGCGTAGTCAGGTGGTTTTACTTTACGTTGACATGTTCTTCATTCTTATATTCCTCTGTAACCGTACCAGCACCGCGGGATCAGAGAGACGACAGAATCTTCTCATTCAAACCAGCTTCACTTATTCGGCTCCTCTCAGTGTCATTACTTTGCGCTCCATCCTCTGTCCCTAAGCGTGTCTGTGTCTTTGCCCACCAACTTATCAAAAGTGCAGAAGCATGCTCATGCACACAGCAGACACCCCTGTGGCTCATTCATCCATCACTGTGTGTGCTAAGAGCTTATTTTTATTTTTTATTGTACCGCTGAACCATTTTTTCCCCCCCCCGTTCTCTGTTGCTCTCAAATTTCCCGTCATTTCAAACACGTTTCATACTCCAGGTCGTGTGCGCCGTCAATACATCGGCACTCTGAAGGTCAATGTGACGTCTGCTAGAGGCAGACTGCGGTATGGATGAGAACTGACGCCAGTGTTTCACGACACGATATATTTATGCAAAACCCACATGTTTTAATCATAAAAACTCTTAAAAGTGGAACGACGAGGCACGTCGGCCACATTTGCTCTTTACGTAGAGTAAAAAAGTGACAGTTTTGTTTGCAGGAAATAAAGAAAAAACCATCAATATCATAGATGGAGATGTTTGTACACACACTCATGCACATGCTTTGCACACTCACAGCACAGTCCTGTGGAGTGGATCCCATAAAGCTGGATCCCATGGTTCATTTAGAGAAAGAGGAATATGGTTTAATTACAAACACATTTTGCTAAATAAGTCTGCGATCTGAGCTTAAGTCATAATCAATGTAACACCCTGTTATATTCATCTTATACTTTGCATAGTGCAAATTTGAGTGAAAATCAACACGTATGCATACAGACGTACCTTGACAGACAGAGAAACATGTTTGATGCTCAACGTTTTGGATTTTGACAAGACATCTCTGAGGATGCAAGCTCAGAAAATACAGTCTGAAACTGGCTTAGATGTCTCTTTCACTTGGTTGATAGACAGAATTACAGAAAACAAAATAAGAAAATGAAAATATTTAACCAAGATCAAAAAGGCTGAGAATAAATAAATAAAAATAAAATCATTTGGCTCCAATAAAGTTTTAAATATCAGTGTCAGCAAGCGTGAAAAACAAACAAAACGTATTGAAGGTCATTGAATTTAGCCTGATTCTTGCAGTTGATTGGGATGGACGAAAATCATCTCGTCAACAAAGTCAAACTCCAGTCAAAAAGGAAAATGGTCCAGTGTGTTCGGCTAATATATTCTCTCAAATAATCATTATTTAAAAATGCATTTTGTCAAGTGTCACTGTTAAAATGATCAAATCAATCCAACACGTTGGTCAATGTTCCAGTTATTGTGGTTCAAAAGCAACTCTGAACAGGTGGAGTTCTAGTCTCGATTGGAAGGAACTCAGTGTTTCAGCAGCTTTACAGTTTTCTGGCAGTTT
This sequence comes from Poecilia latipinna, assembly GCF_001443285.1. Taxonomy (NCBI): domain Eukaryota; kingdom Metazoa; phylum Chordata; class Actinopteri; order Cyprinodontiformes; family Poeciliidae; genus Poecilia; species Poecilia latipinna. The sequence continues at coordinate 12,375 of NW_015112894.1, forward strand.
GTTCAAAGATTTGAAGTGAAGCTTGACGCTGCTTCTCCATTGATCCATTTACCTCAAATTGTCATATCCGGGACATTTCTAAAACTCCATAGGGTTCGTTCAATCCCTGTAATATCACACAGGAATACCAAACACCTTTGGCAGCATCTCAAACTAAAGGCGCCTAAAGATTTGAATGTTTCGAGTCTTTGGAGTCAGAGACACCTGTCTGGCTTTTGGAGTCGCACTTTTTGACCTCTTAGGAATGAAAGCAGGATGACGTGTTGTGATGTGAACGGTTACATCACATTCTGTGAGGCCTTCACTCTTCCGTCCGTCTCCCCATCCCATCGCTCACGTTCTCCTGAGATGCGGCGATAGCCTACGGTGTGTCCGTGTCATGCTGCATGACTAAAACATGAAGAGTCTGCTGGCTCTTCACTGTCTGCTGGCTCCACTGCTGGGTCTCCACCAACCTTTTCATCATGTCAGAGTCTCTGGTATCATGGAGGACCTCGTGGCGTCTGCACGCGTTTTCGACTGCATGCTCGCAGTTGATAAACCTGTTGAAATGTCTGACTGATTATATTGTTTTTGACGAGACCGCTGGTGTGAAAACCAGCAACATTCTTCCAGTTATGAAAAGCGTTTATGTTCTTAAACGTACTCTCTTTATTCGGCTTTTCTGTATAGAAATTTCATGGCAATGTTGGCTCCATGTTCCAGGAATGAAACGGTTGAATGAGTTTTCTTTTTTAATTTTGCTTTTTTAGTCAGTGCTGTCCTTCATAGGTTTATTTCTAATAACCCACCTTAAACTCTGTTTTCAACTAATCCTTGAGCTTGACCTTGGTGGGTTTTAATAAAATTTCTGAAAATAATAACTATTTTCAATCAGAAACGGACAGAAGTTGTACGTAAACCTCGTGACACCAATATGTTTTTAAAAATTCACATGCAGATTAAATTTAACCCTGAAAGTATTGAAAAATGTGTGGTGAAAAACGACGGCCTTTTTCTTTTGTTGATTTGGTGTTTCATAAAGTCAGGCGCAAACTGACTTTGATCAAAACCAAGTTAGGGTCTGATTGGAAATGGCATGAGTGTCTCCCAAAACACTGGAAGACACTGAGTAAGGGGTATGAATTTGAAATAAACATGTTTTCATTTTTTATTTACATTCAAATATCCAAACCCCTCTTAGATAAACGAAACCTCTACATTTATTAGATTCTTATAATCTCTGACCAGCTGCTTTGTGTTTCTGCTGCTGTTTCTGACCATTTGTTTTTTGCTGCATTTATGAGACTTGTAATTAAGATTTACGTTTCTCATTCATATTCTCTTCTGGTTCCAGACCTGTGCTGCTCATGGCGGCAGCGACTGAACGCTGGTCAGTTTTGAGCCACATGCTGGTGACCCATTAAAGGGACTGTATTATGTAAAATCGACTTTTTTGAGCTTTATGTTAGAACGTTATTCCCTCATCATAAACATACCTGGAGCGTTGCCTTGATTCTTTCATCCATGTTTGATAAATCCTTTAATCTCCCATGGCAACCATTCAGCTGTGCAAAACTCCTGGGTGGATCCAGCTCCGCCTTTGAGACGATTCCAGACTTCTACCTCACGGATCACCCCTCCTCCGTGACGTCTCCACTCGGCTCCTTCAGACTAGCCAGCAGCAATTAGCAAACAGCTGGTGGAACTGCTCATCTGCTGAGTCATTTCTCAGAGCAACGCTGGTGAAAATGCTGCTAAAAGGTTGATTTATGTCAGAAAATGGCGCCATATGACTGGAAAACACACAATAGTAATAGTGCCCCTTTAAATAGGGGTAAAATGCTTTTACGTTTGTTGACGTTTCAAAAAGCCGGGTAACTCTTCGATAGCGAACTGGACGCCACTGATATCCAGACCCAAGATTCTGAAATCGCCGTTCATTGGTGATAATCCAGAAGACCCTGCGCTGCCCCGGTGTTAACAGCTCTGCTTCTCCTCCCCGTCGGATTGATTTCACTGCGTCATCCTTCAACAGGCTGCCGCTACGTTGCGAAATGACTGTTCCGTCTCACCCGCCTCCTTTGGAGGACACTTCAGACAATTTATGAGGAGTGCATTTAGAAAATTATCCGCCACAAGGATCATTAAGAGGATCCATTTTTCAAATCAACAATTCATTACGTAGATTCCAATCTAATCTTACGCGGCGGCGGCGTGTTTGTAACGCTAACTGGATCTGTATCACTCCTCAGAGATTTTATCTGACTCGGCCTTCCATTCGAAGAGAGAGCAGCCAGGACTCAGTTACTCCATGTCAAATGTGAACTTTTCCCCCACAAGCGTCCGTTTTCTTCCATGTAGAAGTGTGTTTGTTTGGAGTCAGTTTTACGGGTGTTTTTATAGAATTAAAAGAACTCTTTGTCTTTCTGTATTCAACATAAACATCAAGGTTGTTCAGAGAAAAATCAGCTCATTAGAATTTGTTCTTATCAAACAAAACACTGAGAGGCAATTATGGAACACGGCATCAGAATCTGGACCTAATTTCAACAGATAAGCCATTTTTATGCAGTTCTTAGGAGGAGAAAAAGGCAAGATAATAGTTATTAATCTTTTTTTAGGGGGTGGGGTGGCAGATCTGCACAATCTTGACATATTTGTTTACCAGAAACACGCTGTGATTAATTGCGGGCCGCCTCGCAAAGAGTTTAATGAGTCCTCTGATGGGGGGAAAAAATTAGCAATGCTCCGCAGGAGACATCAGTCTTTTAACTCCCACGCGTTGCCAGAAATTTAGTAATTATTGTAATAATCGATTTGAAATGGTTTAATGTTTCCAAATCAGATGCTGTTTATATTCGTTACAGACGGAGAGGGAAGGCCAGGAAGACGACGAGGCACCGAGAGGGAAGTCACACGGATCAGATCTCCGCTAACCAGCGGCTTCGTCTGCCTCCTTCCCTCACAGAGACTTGGGAGTAATTCCGGTTTCAGGTAAAATCCAAGGCCGTCACTATAGTGACGGAGTGCAGCTCTAGGTTTTCATCAGCCATGTCAGCTAATGAGACCACTCACAAAGTAATTAGTCTGTTGTTTCTCAGCGCTCCCCAGCACAGCGTCACTCTGCTCCTACTGGCATCATAGCCTCCATTAGACAGACTGTGGAAGTGTGAAAAGATGCAAATGTTTTAAGGTATAATGTCGGCGAGGTTACAGTCGTGACCCCGCGCTACAACTTGATGTAGGCATTTGAACACGTGGGAAGGTAATATCGATTTTAATCCACAGTGAAACGGATCCAGTGATTTTAACAAATAAAGAGAATGGAGAATAAAAAAACCTTTAAGACAGCTGCTAATGAGTCTGGAAAGGGCTTTAAAGGGGTCTCAAAAGGACAATAAGAACAAGTCGCTCTGTCTAAGCAGGTTCAACCTGAGAGCAGGGAGCTACAAGTAGTCTGCACATCTAAAATGTCTCAGAAAAATGTGAAGGCCAGGCTGAGGATGTAGACAAAGACCAGGAATAATGTTCATTTGACAGTAATAATAATAATAATGATATTGGTCTGAGAGAGAGATGAGTCTATAACTGGATTATTTTAACACCAGAACAGAGGGAATTTTATTTCATTTTATTTTTTTGCAAAGATCAATCAGCCATGAATTAAGAGGGAGCCTCAAGAAAACGTGAATTTCTTTAAAAAAAAAAAAAAAAAAGACCAAAGCTGCAGCAGAGCTGGATCAAACGCTCTGTGGATAAGAATCGAAAAGTCAGTGGTCCTGTCAAAGCCCAGGTACTGACCTCAAGCATTAAGTATTGATCTCATACATTTCTGCATTGAAAAATATTAATTCATAAAAGTGTTTCTTCTGCTTCAAATGTGTTTTTGTTATGAATTTGTATTGCTTTTTTTCCATGTTAGTTTCTAAAATACCAACATTTACTTCTAATTTGATATTTTCAGTCTGTCTGATTGTAATCATTTTTAAACATTAAATCAGACGTAACAATCCGTTACTCAGTACTCAAGTAGCTTTTTCACCAGATACTTTTTTTAACCCTTCTTTCCTTCCTTCAGTGACGTCTTGGCTTCTTTTTACTTTTACTTGAGTAAAAGTTGCGCTACTCTCTTTCGTGATGTACGCATATTTTCCTTAAAAGGTAAAAACCAGGTTGATTTATGTTGTTTGAGTGCAACGGTAATCACTTTTGTTTTCCAGAGGCATATAAAATAAGTTTCAACTTCAGTTAGCTAATTCATCTTTAGTGAAGGAATGAATGTTTCTTGCAGTGTCCTATTTTTTCCCCATATGACTGTATTATTTACAACTCAAAACTAGATTTACTTGTGCAGGTCCAGAGGCCCGTGCAGCAGCAGTGAGTTGCGTTTGATAAAGCTTTAGGACCAAAAGGTGAGCCCATCAGTTGCAGGGAGGAATATTTGTTCCAGTGTCTCATTTCCTGAGCATTTTCAGATAAACCCACCACCCTGTAAGATCCGCTTCTCTCGGTCTGATGATAGCCTCGTACGTCTCTGCTGAGAAATAAACCAAGTCCAAAATTTCCCCTGACATCCCGGAGAAGCCGAGCTTGGTATGTGTTTCATTTTTCTCTTGCTTTCATCACTGCTTTCCCATTATCTAGCCACACACAATCCGCTTTCCGTGTGTGTGTGTGTGAGTGTGTGTGTGGCTCTGGCGTCAAATGAAAGTTTTATTGTTTTTTTTTTTTTTTACCTGCAGGTTGCCTGGCGTGGGGGCGAGGTTGCGGATGATGAACCTGGATGGAGACGCAGCCGGAGCGTGTGAGAGGTTTACCGGGGTCGCCTGAGTCAGCGGTTTCATTTGCACAGAGAACAACATGCAGATTTAGCGAATCAAAAACAAGAGATTCATTTTTCAGCCACCTGGAAGAAAACGGCTCCAAGTTCATCTGTGTCCTGTTCTGATCTAAGCGGATGTGATCATGAAAGCCAGCAGCAAAGGGGAACTTCAAACAAATCCTGGAAAATTAGAAAAATGCCTGCTTTTCATTTACATTGTTCACATTAAAGTTTCAGCTGAGGGTAGATTTTGTTTGTTGATTTATTTTTTTCAAATCTAAGTTTCTAAGTTTCAGATCATCAAGCTGATTTTTTTTTTAATGACTGGGGGAAAAAAGTTTTTTTTGTTGTTTTTTTTTTCTTTTTTTACCAGCTAATTCCTGGTAAAGTCAAATATCAGCCAAATCTGGTCACCACATTTCTCCATATTTCTGATTAAATCCATATCTTCCTGGAAGATCAAGTGTACTCCAGTGCAAAACAAATTACTGAATGCTTACAGACCTCTCCTGTTTTTGTTATAGACAGACAGATATAGAAAAGTTATATAATGCTTTTTTTTGTGAATTAAAAAATAAACAACCGGCACAGCCCTATATGTGGAAACACATTTGGCTGCTAAAGGCCATGATTGCCTCTCAGCTCTTCTTGGTCAGAAGTGGTTTTCACCTCGGCTCTCCCATGGATGCAGTTTTTTTCCCCCACTCTCTTTGTCGCCGTTCAATCATGAACTCTGACCTTAACTGAGGCCTGCAGTGAGTAATTTTGGTCGATCCGCCAGTCCTGGGAAAGTTCCCCGCTGCTCCATGTTTTCTTCATTTGTGGATAATGGTTCTCTGTGGTTCACTGCAGTCCCAGGAAACTGTCATTTTCCTTTATAATCTTGTATTGCTGGTTCATGAATTTTATTCTTTTTTTGTTTTTGGCCTTCTTCAGTTCCCATTTTAACTTGTCAGTCAACAGAATATTTTCCCAGGAGAGAGGACTGGAAACCCGAGTGAGGCCTTCCTGTTTGTTTGCTCCCGCTGTGGTTTTTCAGAGTTAGAAATGTGTTGATCTTACGAGGCAGGCAGCAAAGACATCTGAAAAGAGCTCTACATCCCCCAGAAAAGGCATTTTCATTGGCTACACTAAAAAAAGTGAGAGGATGTGATTTAATCAGAGATGCTCAGAGACTTTGGCTGGCGGCCGAATCTTTCCCCGTGATTGGACTAGACTCTATGGGAGCCGATTTAATCATGTTTTTGTATACATGCTTGTATTTATTAAAAGTAGTCATATTTTTTTCCTTAAAGAAAGATCCAGCATATTATAACCTACTTACTTTCACCTTACCTCTCTTGAAAGAAAACAAGAGTAGAACTAAAACTTAACTCTGTTTCTCCGGTTTTGGTAAATGATTAGTAGATTTTTTTGCGAGAAAATAGTTTTATCGAAAAACGTCCTTTGCCTCATTATCCCTTGAATAAAGGATAAATACAATTTATACCTTAAATTGGCGAAGAGATGAATTGTTTTTGTATTTATTAGTACAGGTTAATAAATGCCAAGATGCGTATTTGCTTTACACGTTAGATGTCACCAGATTCTTTGTCTATTTTCATGTTACTGTATCATTTGCATTGCAGAACAGATAAAGCTGTAAAGCGATTAAAAAGATAAAAGCAGCTCAAAGGGCAATTTTATTAGTAGATCAGCTTAAAAACTCAACGTTTCAGCGTTTATCAAAAAAGGATTTCCTGCTGATCTCTCAACGCTCATTTCTGTCTCAGTTCTTGCTCTGCGCCGTAGAGAACAGCATTTCATCTGTATGTTTTCAAGGTATTAGTTGCTTTTTGCTGGTGAGCTACGCCTGTAAGATACAGCGATTTCCTGATGTGCATTTGCAGGGCTGATCAAAGCAACACTTCTAATTGGTCGTAAATGATGCAACCGGTGATTTACGGCCGCTGAGCGACGGATTTACCGTTTGGATTAAAGCGAAACCTGCAAGGCGTCTTAAGCAGAGGCTCACTTCTGAGTCAAAACCCTTGGATTTACACAAAACATATAAAATATGCTTTTAACCTGTGGTCTAAAAAGTCGTGATCTCTATATATGTCCCACGACTAAAGAGGAGTAATGAAAGGCAGACCTAAAAAGGGGAATAGTCCTGTAGTCTAGAAAGAAAAGCGCCTGAAGGACAAGCTCCTTCCCTATCCACTGAAGGGTCATTACTACACAAAAAGAGAGAGGTTGTGGAGAGGTCAGGTGGGACTGAAGGACCAATGAGATGCAGACCTGTGGAGCTATGGGCGTGGGTCATAACTCTGACTTTCTATTTTGATTTTATTTCTATTAACATTTCTGTCAAAATGCCTGCATGAGCCTGAAGGCTATTTTTCACCCTCAGTCACTAGACGGATGATAAAAGTCACCCTGTCCCACCATCTTTCGATGTTTTCAGTGATTGTGTTTTACATTAGATAATTCGCCTTTACAGTTTCACACATCCATTATTTTTATTTACAGCGAATAAAGAATTAATTGAAAGAAAATTTGAGGACTCAAAGGCATATTGAGAGGCAATCAGATAATAAGCAGGACAAAACATTCCTCGTGTTTTCAATCCCGTCTCTTTGCTCCCGACATGTTTGGATCAACCAGGTCAGCATCCTCCTAAATACTGACCGCTGGTGGTAAAGTTTTACATTCCAGGAATGCCTTTGCTGCACCACAGTGATCCAGAGATTGAAGGAAATATTTGCTACAAACAAAAAAAAAAAAAGCTGAACAAGAATAGTTAGTCTGAAGGAGTTTTCACACCTGACAGATCAGTTCACTCGGTTCGATTCGGGACCAAAGTTGCAACATTTTCAGTTGGTGCGAATCGTTTACCCCCTCACCTGTGGCGGCGCTGCACCGAGACCCGCTGAAGTAAAGAAAACTCAAAAACTCCTGAAGGAGACGCCGAGCGCAACTTCCTTCGTCACGGTGAGGCCAGCGATGCTGATTGGTTTAGAGACATGATGAAGAGAGAGGAGGAAGAGCTGGAGACGCCTCGGCAAACGACCCGGACTAAACAGGGCTGGAGTGAAGGAATCATGAAAAAAAATAATAATAATAATTAAAAAAAACAGGAGGAACAAGAACAGCAAGGAGTGATCCAATTAGGACTCACAGGTCTAGATGAAGACTTTTATTCTGGACTTTTTTTTATAGTCTAGTCTGGATTTTGTTACTTTCTACCTCCATGGACAATTCAATTAATCTGTCAGGTTCCAGAGCACAGACAGCCCAACAAATACAAAGAAAGCGGCTTTCTATTACAGTTTTTCTCAGAGATGAACTTGTGAAGGTTTGCTCTCTGAATGTGGCGGCTGATCAATTCCATTTCAAATACCATCTCCTGTCAAGCCTCAAGAAGGGGACTTGCTATAACAATTTGCACAAAGTCCTTTCATCCTGTGACGGGATGCTTTCTGTCTTCAACCTTGAACTTGAAGCCGCCTTTGCACACTCGGTGGATTAGTCGTCATTCATGAGCGTAATGACTCACCATCCGCTGCTCCTCCAGGCTCCATCAAAGGTCGTCCCTTCGACGGTGTCACCCTCACGCAGCAGAATACGAAGGCCGGCTGCGTTCACCGGTGCCTTTGAAGCGATACGGTAATGCATTTTGTCATTTGCTGCACGTGCTCCAGACGGGCGCCACGTCTTGCTCAAGGACACGTTTAGAGATACTATTTCACCCCAAGTGTGAGCCGACGACAGCTAAAGTTCATCTTTGCATTTGGTAGAGTGAAACAGAAATGTGCTCTTCAGTCCAGTGAAAGAAAGATGACACATTACTGGGCATAAAAGCTGTTAAACAGGACCGATGACTGATCGGGCTGATGGGAGAGCAGCTGCTGCATTCAAGCTTTTATTTTGAAAAGCACTTTGAAGTAGCATTTCATTTACATTCTCTGCTACATGGACTTTTAAGATATTGCCCATGTAGGAAGCGTACATCCAGGATAATTATTTAGGGCTAGGTATTTTATATTTTTAAAAAGCTGTCCCTTTGTGAGACGATTAATAATGGGAAATTTAAGCAGACCTTTGTGAGGGAAGGAAGTAACCAGGTTGCTGCTTGATTAACTGATTATTAGTAGAGATCAACAAAGAAGGAATTACATTAGTTTGGTTTAATCAGCAGTGACCTTGAACTTTGGGAGAATTTTTGTTCTTGAGTGGAAAACCTTTGAGGCTGCTAATCCCAGGAGGAAAATACTCAAATCCTGAAATTACAAAGCACTGAAAAATTGAAATAAATAAATAAATAAATAAATAAATAAATAAAATTTAGAAATCAAGGGCTCCATCCCTGACACAATCCTCAATGCATGTTGGATGTCAAAGTTCATACATTTGCAATTGGGAAATGACTGACAAAATCTGACTAGTTTTGCTGGATTGGACATGGGAAGGGGGACAACCTCTTGTCTCATAAAAAATCACTACATTTGGTAGGTGTACAAAGTTTGTAGGTTTATGGATGGAATATCTTTAATAAAACAATATCTCACAGGTCTACGTAAAGGCAATAGAATGGCAGGGAAACCAGATCACAAAGAAAAAACAGAGCCATATACTGAGGATTGAACGCAGGTGAGGACATTAGCTGATTGTGAACAGCTGTGGAAGGGAACAGGCAGGCTGAGGGAAGGTGAATAATAAACAGAGGCTGAACTAGAACTCATTGGGGGAAAGATGAACACCAATACAAGAAAACATAATGAACTAACAGAGGAATAATACTACTAAATACAAAGACAAAAACGGACACAGAAAGACCTTTAAAAGTTAGTGAAGTGAACATGGCAAGACCTGTTGAGCGACAATAAGAACACAAACTTGAGCGAGTGCAACGCCCTGGCATCGTTGTTTAACAATGTGCATCAGAAGTAGAGCCATCAGATGTAACTTATAGCACATCGTCAAACCCTTCGGTAACTTTCGAGCACGGTGGTGGAAGCATGGTGATGTGGGCTTCCTCTGCAACACTTTGCTGTCAGTAAGTCAGCCATGATTCACCGACAGCAAGGTCAAAAAGTCCACATAACAGCATATATTTGAATAAAAAGGCACACTTTTGAAAATACATGCGGGGGGGAGTCAACAAGACGTAGCACTTTTTGAAACCTCATATTTATTGCTACGGTGACTCAGTTCGCCTTCAGTGAGCCGACGTTCCACCTGTGAGCTTTAACGACGGGTTTCTTGTCCCAGAGAAACCCTTCTGGAGACACACTGGGTCGACAGCTATCTGCCTGGCTGCCTTCACTCCCAAATCCCACAATTAGCTCATCTCTCCCACTGTCTCTGTCTCTCTCTGCCTTCTGTGCTCTACTAGGAGGCAGCCAGAGGAGTCTGTGTTGTATTTCTTTGTATTGTCGCATGAGAAACACAAACATTTTCCTCACTTGGACCGGTTCAGCTCAGTTGATTCTTTTCGTTTCTCCCAACCTTTGGAATATTTTGTCTGATTCCGGCATCAATCACTCGCTGGTTGTTTAGTTTGGGCATCGCCCATGGATCGATTACCTTTCAGGAGTTCAATGAAATGACAGGAGGCCAAGCTAATTTGTGAGGTGATAAATGGCGAGCTAAGTGACGACAATCTACTGGGAGGCAAATAATCACGGCGACACCCAGTGAGTTATTTCTGGCTGTGTTAAGTACAAGAAAAGACACATTTAGCTTTTGTGCAAATGTCTAAAGGCAGAAGGAGAACCAAATGAAAGCGCAAATTTACAGTTGCAGGGCTTAATTTGTAACGACAGTGATCTGAACCCAAGTGAAACAATGTCACTGGAACTACTTTTGTATTTCAATTCATGGTGTAAAATTAAGGAGCAAGTCAAACGAGGAGCTAAACCAAAGTCAAAATTAAATACGATTTAAAAGCAAATATAAGGAGATAATTTTTCACAAGATATAGAAATGTGGATGACAGATAGCACTAATGTGTGTATATGTAAATTGAGGCTAACGCATATGAGTGTGTGTGGGTATGGATGTAGACATGTAAACCCAGATAAGATGGAAAATGAATTAACCTACTTTATTATTATTATTATTATTATTATTATTATTTGTTAATGAGGGTCCACCTGAAAATATGGGATGAGTTTATGGGGTAGGAGTTCATAAGTTTCTTACTTCCTCCCGCTCCTTTTCAGTCATGTTAAGATTATTGTGGTACAACAATATGTGTCTGTTGCATTTCTTGTTCATGTGTGTGACTTTACACTGCCATCGTGTTCAAAATGAATAAATACATCACAAACTATTGTAGTGCATGAAAGTGACTTCTTGTTGCAGCAATTTGAAATGATCAATGAAGACGGATGGCAGTCTCCGCCACGTTTGCGTGTAAATACAGAGGTGATGCGTCTGAAGGTAAAACGCAACACTTTCTAGTTGTTGTTTTTTATTATTCATACATTTCGTCTAAAATGCATCAACTCCACCGTTTTCAAAAGTATATCCATCCACGTGAATCGAAACGATGTCTCGATTCAAAGTATTCGTCGATGATGCGCACCGCGCCTGTGGAAGTGTTAGTGGGCAGGTCGTCAGGCGCGTTAGAGACAAATGAAATAGATTAGAGATGAGTTTCCTCCCCTGGACGCGCCGTGCCTCCGATCTGCTTCTCCTCCACGATAAGAATCTGGAGATAGTGCAACAAAAGAGAGCGGGCTTTCAATTCCGAAACCTATCTTCTGATGAGGGTTCCTGTTGGAACCGAGCTTACATCCTGTTAATGGACACGCTTTCAGGCCGTCTCATCTATTGACCCGCAGCCTCTCGGTCTGCTCATCAGGCTAAGTGTACTGTTAAGAGGGGAGAGCTCGCTTGTCAAGCCCGCAGAAGAAAACCCGGTTCTGTTTGTTGCCGTTTTCTCTTGGACAAATGTAACAGATCCGAGGCCGGGCTTAGTAAAACACATCTCGTTTTACGGGAACTAAAGTTTATTAAAGACAGAAAGTTGTGATGCAAACGCAGAATGTTTATTGTGAACGTTGAATTTTTTTATTGTTTTATTTTGTATGCATCTTCTTAATAATTTCTCATTACAGTCGTGACATGCAGGGATGGTGCTGATTGTTCTGAATGTGATTGCCAGGTTCTTTCATTCAAAAATTTGTATTAAACCAAATGTGGTTAAATGATTTAATTTATTTGATTATTTTTGACATATCTGCTTCTAAACTTTATTAATTAACCTTTAATTTGTGCCTCATACCAGACGGATTTTTCCCCCACAATCTTTCCATATGTTGAGTTTGATTTTTGTTTTTTTCGAGCAGATTGCAACTTCTGTTACTGAAAATAACTAACTCTGTGTAACACTAATTTCCACAACAAATTAACTTGGCAGGAGCACAGAAACAGGAAATTATCATTGGCTTTACATAAATAAAAATGCAATAATTGCAAGCTTCAACAGCGAACCGGAGTTCATTCTTGTGCAATTCCTCTCTTATAATTACATCCAAAAGCTCAGTAGAAAAGGGAAATCTTGGGTGATTAAATCCTAAATGGCGATAGACTTTCCCATTAGTGTGCAAAAAGAGGCAGAACCAGTGCAGAACACTGCAGTCAATGGTTCTTCATTACAGCATGCAGAAATGTGATATTAGCACACTGCATATTAACGTATAAACATTATCCGTTCATTCCACCAACAAACAGATCGTGGATGGGGTTTTTGTTTTTTTTGCCTTGTGAATCCAATTAATGCTTTTAATTAAAGACTGTTTGTTTCTTTGTTTGGCGTTTTTTCTTAGGCTGCTGAATCCTGGAACATTTTAATCCAATAACGCTAAAATTTCTAAGCGAAAGAGAAAAGCTTTTTCCTGCAGACAACGCAACGAGGAACACGATTCGAAAGAGCTCAAACGAAAAGCCCTTCTTCGAAAACACCTTAACGACGTCAAATCTCCACATGCAAGATGTTTTGTACCGTTGCGAGTTATTTGTCTTTCATCAAACCTGTTTTTCTTCTACTTACCACAGCTCAACCTGTGAAAGCTGAGTTCGGTTTCTGTGTAGCGACACACAGGGTTGGCAGAAATGTAGCAATTGAATCATAACATAACTTCAGCATAACCTGTTTGACAGCCTGAAGTCAGCTAAAATGAGTCAAAAAGCGACACACTGAAAGAAATTCAAGACCCGATGGCTGAAAATCTTGAATTTAAACCAGTTTCGTCCTCTGAATTGTGATAACTTGTAAAGGATCCATAGTAAACTACCGAATTTATGTTTTGTCCCTTGTTTTATCATTCACAAGTCATTTAAGCTACTTTTAATCAGTTGTAATCTGTTTTTTTTTTTTTTTTACTCGTGGAACTGGATCATTTGGCCTCATCCATAAAGAATGAAGACCATTATAGTCCATCTTCCTCTGCTCTTTAATGTGCAGTATTTCATAATAGATGATGCAATTATTAAGCAATATGAAAGTTTTATGATGGCAAACACTCGAAGAATAAGTTTGGGCTACATTATAAACCTCTGCTCTCTTAGGACAACAACAGACATTTCAAATTCTTGTAAAACTCTCGATTGCTCATAAATTCATGCAAGTTGCTCGCAGCGTCTACATTAAACAGAAAAGCTCCAGGAGCCTCGCAAGATCGACCAACTCCCCAACCGCCTCGAGTTTTTCATTTTCAGACCATCTCGGTACCCATCCGAAGAAATATTCGAGTGACGCGTCTGGAGGACATTCGTCAGATTGTCACGCCGTCCCTCAAGAGACAGAAAAACTTTCCCAAAGTTTAATGTTAGACTTTGATGCTAAAAAGGTTCGGTTTGTCTCCGCCGGTCCCAAAAGGTTCACAGAGTTCTGCATTTCAAGTCAGAATCTCGCGACAGACACATTCGTCTGCTTTAAATATGAAACGACATATGGATTTTATGTAACTTTTTTTTCTTCTTGCATCAATTGAAATGTTGTTTGGACAAAACAGAAAAACCTTTCTGCAGCAAGACTTCGTTTCGGCGTTCCTCAGGGATCTCTTTCGGGATAATTGGAAATTGTTTTGCGTATGTTGCATTTCATACAATGGTTTATCTGCCAGCACAGGACTGTCTAAATCTCAAAGACATTCAATAGACAGAGAGGAATATTGACTTCTTCAGGTTGCTGCGTTGTCAGGAACCTGCATGCGATTTTTGGCAGCTCGCTTAAAGTTGGACAAACTCATAAAAAAATCAAAGTGTTTTCAACAAGCAGTCGCTGACGAGGTGAATCCTTGCCTCATTTTAAATGCTGTAAAATAGTATTTATGCTTTCACACTAAAAGTTGCAATGTCTGTGTTGGCCAGCTAATTCAAAAGGTACTTTTAATCTGACAAAAAAGATTGGATCGCATTTTCTAACTTATTTGAAATGACAAATTGAGTAATAATTTCAATTTATAGCATCTTAAAGATTTTCAACATCAGCAGCATATCCTAATTTATTAAATATGACCGAACTTCAGAGGTGTGACAGAAGTTGCCGTTTCATGAAATTTGTTTCCATTCTTCTCAGTGTAACATGTTCCTCCATGTGTCAACAGGATGTTGTGAGATAGGAATCAGTCCAGCAGCAGCTTTAAAACACCACCTTATTTATTCCACTTATTTCTTTTTTTTTTCTTTTTGTTTAAACCTCATCTTGTTACAATCCAGCAGCCAAAAAACATACGAAACACTTGTAACGGTTTCTCTGTGGTTTTTAATCAGGAGCGTACATTCGCGCCCAGTAGGCAAACTGTGTGCAGGCGTGTCGCCCCGCAGGCTTTCTGTTTACATTTTAGGCAGCAGTCGGTAGAGTTCGGATGAGCCTCTCTTAACAAGAAGTCCTTTTAGGCGTTTCGCATTCATCTCTGGAGCAACACCTGCCGTTTTCCCTGCTGCTATTCTGGAGCAGCTCCTCTAAGATCCGCGGCTCGGCTGTCACTGGCTCCTGCTGCTCAGCGGCCCGCTGCGGGGGCCGACAGAGGCCGGCGGCTCCCTCTGGCAGCCGCTGTCTGCGTGATGGCTGAATCTTAGCTGCCCAAAATGACAACAGCTTCTTTTTTTCCCCCCCGACTCCTACAACTCCCGTCCTGGCAACGTTTGGAGGATTTATCCGTGAAACGGAGCCTGAATACTACGAGTGACCTCTCTGAAACCGCTGCATTGTCAGAGCCGTTCACAGTTTGAAGGTAAAACCGCAACTCTGAAGCTCGTAGAGCTGTTCGTCTTTACAAGTAGAAACACTTTCATGTGTTAAATCAGAGGACACTCTTCCATTTAAGAGCTATATTTAATTATTCATAATGCTTTAGCTAATTGTAATCTAAAGGGAGGAAAGTAAAAAAAAACTAAATCAATTTGCCAAATTACAGTGCCTTGCTTCCACTTCACCTTGAGCTTTGTGTTTAGAATAAAGTAAACAGAAATTGTTTTCGAACTTGCAGCTCCCAAACAAAGAACTCATGCGCTTGTTTCATAAGCACCTGGAAGAAAATGTCTGAAAAATGAGATGCACCTTTTAGAGGAAACAAACGCAGGGAATGTGCAGCACGCATTTGATGTGTGGAATCTGGAAAACCTTTAAAAACTCCTCAGGGTCTCTCTGTTATCGAGTGAGCCTTTCAGATCTGCAGGGTGGATAAATCACACGCCTAACTTTATCTTATACACTTTTATATCAAACTTATATTCTGCTGAGGTGACGTTTTAGCATTTTTTTTTCTCCAACAGTGCGTCCTGCTGTTTAGGGTTAGCATGGCTAACCACCGCTGCTAACTTCTTCACTAGGGTCACTGTTGTTGGGAGGCTTTCCGCCGTCCCATGTCGATGCCGGGCAAGACATTTTCTTTCCGCTTCACATTTATGTCCGGCTACATAAAATTCCACTAAAATGCTGAGTGTGGAAAATGTGGACAAAATGTGGAAAAGTTCATGGGTTTAAACACACAGCTTAAGCATAACATGGCATAGCAAGACAAGATGGAGGCCTTCTCTGCGTTTCTCATTGCAGATCTGACTAGAGAAGAAGAATCTCGACATTCTTTCACAGGCACATTTAACTCAGGTGAGTGTTTGCATAGAAATGGCCTCTAATGCGCGCTGAAATATTCATTGTCGTCTCATATCAATTCTGAGCTCCCCCGACGCCGGCTGAGCCCATTTGGCTAAACAAAATAATTTCCTGTATAATCTCAGTCACACTCCACAACCCCCGCTGAATCATTTAAGAGCCCGTCTCGTTACAGATCAGCAGCCTGTTCGCAGCCGAATCCCGACGTCGTTTCTTTTTCGAACTCCGGTAATTTGACAGGCTTTTTGATAAATACCTCAGGCTGTCAGATGACCTTCCCCACACCATCCTGTCTTGGTGCGTTTTCGCTCGCCTGTCTAAGAAATGCATCAAAGTGCTTTACTTGGCTGACATGAGTTAATGGGCTATTTTAAGCTCGCTGTGGCTGATAACGCGGTAAATTGTCCTTGTCTTAATGAGCCAGTTTTGCACTATATTGTCATGGATAATCTATTATCTACAGAGGCTGCAGCATCCTCATTAGTGCCTTGTGCTTTGTTTAGTATAATTCGCCAAGAAAAGGAATTTGCCCGGGGTGATCTTGGCGTTAAATAGGCAACTGTAATCAATTAGAACAGCAACACCGGTGAAAAGCTCCCTTGATTTTCTATTATTTTTTCAACTTACCTTTTTAAATTGTGTTCATATTATTTAAGACTCTAAAACGATGCCCAATAACAATATGTTTGTGCCGTTTTTCTCTGTTAGAAGCAGAATGTTGCTCTGCTTTCTAATACTTTCATTATTTATTCCATCATTGTCTCAATTGATGGAATTATTGTCCTAATTATGTATGTCAGTTCTTGCAGTCAGGGACCAGAACAGCATTTGAGGAGTGAGAGACTGAGTTGATCCCAAGTTTGGTTCAGATAAAGCAGGATGTCTTTCTCGGTTTATTGACATTTTTGACTAATTTCTTGCAAACTGAAACAGACAGTCAATATAAAATCTACTCTGACTAAAGCTGAAATATGAACATACTTCTGCTTAGTTTTGTAGAAAAGAGGTCCTAACCTGAGACCAAGTCAGGATCAAGATCGGAGTATATCGAGACTGAGACAACGGCAAGACTTTTAGGGAAGAAATAAGCGGGAACTACTAGTGCTGTAAAACATATATTACCTTTATACTGTACACAGGTAGCTCATTATATAAAAAAATATTGACTAAATCTTTCTACGTGAGGGCTGGACAAAGGATTTTGGTACAGAGGCCGATTGCTAACATTATCTAGCTAGCTTAGCTAGCATCCCAGGTCTTACTTCTCTTTGTGTTTCCTTTCTAAGTGATGTGTTTTTCTAACGTTTTTCATCTTTAGGGGTATATTTGTTTATGTCGTCGTGATAAATTTTTTAACTAGCAACAAAAAAAAAACTAATGTTAGAAATAACTTCTAAATGTTTTTAACCTTCTTCACACAAAAAAGGGCGTTGGGTGCAGCTCTAAGACTCAGCATTGACTCCCCCAGGCTGTGTGTTTAGCTCCCTACCTGTTAGTATCCTCGCCGCCCCAACCAACCAGGGAAAACAAAACATATTAACGCACATCAAGAGTGTATCAAACAGTTACAGGGATCAGACTTGGCCTGTTGAAAGCACAGACATGACAGAAAAGCTCCAGTGAAGTCTTTACTTTCCATCGCTCTTCAGGAAGAAGCGGCTATCCTAGAAGCTGCTCCTGGCCGTTAGCAACTGCTGCGTGGAGAGTGTTTTCACACACTGCGAGTGTGTTTAATTTGAGCGCTAGCTGCACTGTTGCAGAGAAAAAGGCACTCCAGAGGGTTATCACCACTGCCTGGAAAATTATTGGCTGCCCCCTTCCCAACCTGGTTGAACTCTATCACTCCTGCTGTCTCAGTAAGGCAACAACAAAAAAAAAAACTTAATGAAAGACTGATACATGGTCTGTCTCAGCCTCAGCTGCAGGACAATAAAAAACAAGAACAAACAGGTTTAAATACAGCTGAGACCCAAAGGCAGTTTGTGCACTGAGTAAGTAGTACAAATGACTGTTTGCAGAATTTGTGCAATAAGTAAAAACAACAACAACTGTGTTTTAAAACCTTTTTCTTTTATTGTAATTAGATTTTTGTTTCACTGGAAATTATGTTTCCGTAACATGTCTGTATTTTAAGTTTTGTTTTATACTGCAGAGAGTGCACTTCAGTTGCACTGTTACTGAAATGACTGTGATGATAAAGTATTGTTTTGTATTGTATTGTATCTTAACTTGTTCTCTGAGATTCCCGGACAGGAAACGCAACCTGGACAGAATCAGAATCGGTGTTGTAGCATTGCTGCGTTACTGTCATTCAGCGCAGATCTGATTAAAAAAAAAAAAAAAAAAAAACAGTGGAAAACTTTGCGCAGCATTCGGCTCAGACCTGTAATTAGTCCGCACCACCACAGCTGCGTACCTAACACATGCAAACACACACAGGTATCTGCTGCTCGGAAGAAGGTAAAAGCAGCGACTATAGATCTGGCAGTAGACTCTTTAAATGGGGAACATTAATCAGCACATAACCGGCAAGATCAGAAAGAAACTTCACTGAGGTTCGAACTCAGTATCCAAAAATAACAGCTCTTGCATGACAGCATCTTAATACTCATATTTCCTGCTGTCAGTCAGGGCTAGATGTGTTGATCATGCATGCCATTAAAATTAGAAGCTTAAATTTTAGATTTTAGTGCTCTATATATGTATGGTGCTTGTATCCATCAAGCAGAATAAAATAATTGATTGGATTTTTTTTTTTTTTTTTCAGGTCAGATGTACCCATGGTAAGCTTGATGTGATCCAACGGGATGCTTTTAAATTCTCACTGATGTTTCCTGGAAAAGTTCTGCAGCCGCTAATACTACCGCCGAAAAGGATGTACATAGAGGTAAAATGAGCTAAAGGCTGCCGCTTAGCCTGATGCCACTGTAGAGTAATAAATGACCATTAACGCGATAGAAGGAGGAAACGCATTTTACAAGTTGAAAATATCCAAGAAAGTCAATTAGGTGAAAGAAGTCAGAATGTAAACAGATTTGTTCCAGGAAAAGTTATTTTCTTCATCATTCGCAGCATTCCCAGTCATAACTTTGGCGTCATCAGAGCCAAACTAAAAAATACTTTAGAGTCTGTTTCAAAATTCGACAAAAGTTTTTTGTCTGTTTTTTTTTTTTTTTTTTTTTTTGTGCACCATAGCATTTTCTGAAGCTAGTTTCAGGACTGACTCTTGGGGATTTGTGATGTCATCAACCCAAATACAATAAAACCGAAGAGCAGAGCTGTTTGCATTCACACAGACTCTCTTTCTTTCACAGTCCAAGTCGATGTGAAACATGAAAGAAAAAACTCAGATTTATGGCAAAACCCAGATGGACAGAATGCGTATGTGCAGCAGGTTCCGATTTTTTTAAGCATTGTATATGCAAATTGCAGCTGCAGATCTTGATAGCTGACAAAGGAAAAAAAAACACGTCAGACAACAGGAGTTTTTACTTATAGATAGATGGTGAGATTACTCATCAAAAAGCCTCATTCATGAGGGATTATACAGCCGTTAGCATCACCAGTCGTCCAAAGCCTGCACGTTGGATTGGAGGATAGGCGGATGGATGGATGTTTTGTTTTAAAACTCTTTAAAGCGTAAAGCCCAAACACATCTTCCACTACTTATTTTACGTTTATGCAGGGCTCAGGAGTTTCCAATTGTCTTTCAATTGTTTCTTAATGAAGCTGAAAACATATCAAAACACTTAATATCCTAGAAGGGGTGCTTGCTGGGTAATGGTTTCTGACAAGGGGTTTTTCTTTTCCTCACAAAGACTTCTCCTTCAGCACACAAAGCCCACGGCTGCTCTTTTAATCAGCAATTCTTTAGAATTGTCTTTCGGGATCATTGACCGGCACGCTCCGTCCAATAAAAATGTTTGACGTTTCAATAGATGCAGCCGAGCAAAGCGCATTAGTTCTGCAGCATTCCCGCTTTCAGACGCAATTACAGAACAACAGGGGCGGAAAGCAAATTGACAGTGCAGGAAATCATTCATTTGAAAGGTTAAATATACCATGTACAGTGTAGCTGAAGCCTGTCTGAGGAGCCCTAATGAAAAACTGAAAAGAGAGTTTTCAGCGGCGGGAATTCATGGCGAATAGCCGTCCTGCGTTCTAAAAATGAGCAATCGGAATAAGCTGTAATTCATAACTTTATCACCATCTCTGTTGTATTTATTTTTTTCTTTCCAGTGAGCCGTGAACACCACTAGCACAACTGAAAGGAAACCGTCCATTATCTACTTTAGGATGCAGCTTTATTTAATTAGGCAAGATGTTCACTGTGAAAGAAGTGCCTGAGCAGACTTTCGTGATGCAGCTCTGAGAAATAATTAACTTAATCTGGGTCAGAGACAACACATTATCATCAGCTTTTTTTTTTTTTTTTTCCCTTTTTTTTCCAAAGGGCAAACCCCTTAATTTTCCCCACTGCTTCGCAGACAGAACAGAGCCTGAAACATTTGGAAACCGCGCCGTAACGTTCATGAAAACACACAGCTTCAGACCGCTTTATTTACTCTCCAGTGTAACAACAAAGTTGACAGGAGGGGTTTTAATAAAACTATTTAGCATTTTTGTTGTTTACAAATGTTAGCAACTGTGTCCTTGATAAGAATGCAAATCTCCCAGAGGCTTATAATGTATGTAATTATTCATCTTGCGAATAGAAATACAGCTAAAGATATGTGGGCATATTGCAGATGTGTAGCTACTGTCAGTTTTTTTTTACTTTTTTTTTTTTTTTTGCAACAACAGGACAAAATAACACAAAATCCTAAGGTAACAATATTCTAGATCTGAAGATATTGACCAATATCACCAGAAAGTCTTGGATTGAGCTTCTGCTGATTTGAAAGAAATATGTCAAAAATAACTACGACAGACTGGCGACCTGTCCAGGATGACCCTGCCTCTTGCCCAGAACGATAGCTGGAGATAGGCACCAGCAACCCTCCGACCCCACTAGGGACAAGGGTGTAAGAAAATGGATGGATGGATGGATGGATGGATGTCAAAAATAAATAAAGCAGTTGAAAACTGATAGCTTTTTCAGAGCCATCACTAGCTGAGCATGGGCGAGTTTTTTTTTTTTTTTTTAAAGTTAAATTGTCGTAGACGTTTGCATTAGTGAGGGTTTCGCAAACATCTTTAAAAAAACCATAAACTGAAACCACATGTTTATTTCTGAGTAAATATTTTTGAAAACGATGCTCTTGTCCTCTCCAGTGTCGTTTCTTTTACATTTCCAAAGGTTTCACGTTTAATTTTTCTCCCAAGTGGTTTTGCTGATACGCTCACTCCTCAGATGAAGGAAGCAGATTTTCCAGAGAATCTCTAGCTAACTTTAGAAATGAGTATGAAAAAAAAAGATGAGGGAAAATGACTAAACTTTGGAATAAAATCTGAAATAGTTTAACTGCAATGAAAGCTGTTAATAGCGCATCATTACAAAACATTTTATCTTTTCAAGTTGCTTCGTTGTTTTTGTAGGCACTAGTTTTCCAAACACAGTCCTCTAGTAATGTGTTTTACTGAACTACTTGTTTCTGAAAGTTGAACCTGTTATTCCTGGGGATCGTTTTCTTGAAGCAGAGTAAATAAAGCAAACCTGTCAAACTTACCAAGGCAAAGCAAACCAATCTATCTTCTTTTGGCAGTCGGGGTTAAATTCTTTACCCTTATTATATTTTCTCCTCCAGTAATTGCCTTTTCTTCCTATTTCTCAGGCTCTGTAAAGGGAATTGATTAAATTGTGAGTCTCGGTGGCCCGGCAGGAAGAAAAAAAAGGGTCTGAACCTCAGTCAAGGAAAACTAGAGTAAAGCCCCAGGGGCCAAGTAAGTCTGGCATATAATGTATCTTTATCCATGACTAATAACACCATGTCTGTAGCGCTCACATTGCAGCTCAGCCCTGTTGCTAGGTGTTGCTAAGCACAAAAAGTAAATCAATGCAGCCTCAAATCAGTCGGCGCGTTTCTCGTGTGATCCGAAGATGCCAGGCTTTAATTTCTAATCCTAATTTTCCTCTCTAGGTACTGGCTTTAATTGAATGCCAGGAGAAATTCCCCCCATGTGGATTTCAAGACATTTTCTACCCTCAACATTTCTCCTGCCTCCATCAAATCTTTACTCCCTCTCCGTCTGCACAATTATTGTCTAACTTCTGCTCCGAACAAAAGTTTTTAAGCCAATTCCCTTTTAAGAGAAAATCAATCAGTCAGAGTTGGATTCCTAGAGCAGAAGAAAATTAAATAATTTATGTGTGAGCTGAGGGAATGAGCCTGTCCAATTGCTTAACAAGGTGTCGTTTTATATTCCTGTGAGGTGGCTGTGTGTCAGAGTACAGATAACCTTTTCAAATACCAATTTACTTTTCCCAATTACTTAGACACACTCAATTAGCTGAATTACCAACTTTATGTCACCTAGTTTCTCTGACACACAGTGTGTCAATGATCCCACTAAGAAGTAGGCGAAAAATACCAGGGGCCTTGTGTAAAAAGTGTGCACAAAAAACTGGTGTTTTTGTTTGGGGTTTCGTGTAAGTTCGGACGCATCAATAATGTTCTGATCTTAGAGATTAACTGAGACCAACGCCAACCTCAACACTTAGTGTACGGGAAACTGTCAATGTGAGAACACACACGGCTCTCACCAGAAAACACGTGATGAAAAATGCAGACGTGTACCGTACGCGTCTGAAATCAGAGAGGACAAGAAGAGGAGGCGCACCGACACAGCTGCTGATCACACTGGAGTCCCAGCAACATTTCAGAAGGAGCTCAGTGGAAATGAAGGGATTTTAATCTTGCAGATGTGTTCCTTTCACAGATATGTCATTTTTAGATTTGCCAGGGGTAACCCAAGGTATCGGGGAGAGAATCACTGGGAGAAATCATCATCTTTGATTCGGATCAAGACTAGAGCCGGGAGTTTAAAGTGTCAGTTAAACGCTAGAAAAGACTATTGTTGTGTTCGAGTTGTGCTTAAAGGAGTTAGCCTATCAGCAAAGCTATTCAAGCCCAGAATAGCATCTCAATGCTCAACATGCTGCAGACGTCCGCAACGCTGACGTCAGCGTCCACACTTCACATTTCTAAAGAAGTGTTTTTGTTTTTTCTTTTTTTCAGAGAAGCTACATGAGTGATCAGATTGAAACACTGAATAAGCCCCGTGCTTTGTGTTACACCTTCGAAAGATTCAAGTCGTAACGCGCCCTCTGACCTCCAGCCCATGTCTTTTACAGAAAACGTGTTTCTCCAAGAAACATAATCCAAGAAAATTAAACGCGTTTTAAACCCTTCTTCTTCCTGATCCTCACATTTGAAACAGACATTGTCAGAGGATTTACTCATCAGGACATTCAGCCGTTGCATCATGTAATCATCTCAGATCCACTTAAGCCGTGGTCCAGTCTGGGAGGAGATTCTTTCACCCACTTCTCTATTACATCTGATACTTATTTAAACCGCACGCACAGCTATTATGCAAGTCTTATTTCTGAGGATTATTGTTATTAATCACCAGGTGTAGCGCTCCACTTTAATCCAAAATATTAATAAACCTCAAACATGGATGTTTAAGGAGGCAGTATTTTGTAAAATATAATTTTTTAAACTTTATATCATGTCATGTTATTCCTTAATCTAAACATTACCTGGAGCATTGCCTTGATTCTTTCATGTGTGTTTGAGAAATCCTTAAATCACCCGTGGCAACCATTCAGCTGTGCAAAACACCCAGATTGGACGGAGCATCGTCTTCGAGTCGCAGCGCCCCCCCACCCCCTCCCCCACTGCAGTTTCTGAGTTTCTGTCTCACAGAGTAGTCCTCCCTCCCTCAGCTCCTTCAGACTAGCCAGCAGCAATTAGCAAACACCTGTTGGAACTGAGCTGAGCTCTTTATAGGAGCTACTTCTCAGTGAAACGCAGGTAAAAAAAAAAAAATAATAGTTGTTAAAGGATTAATAGCTGTTGTGATGTTGAGTGCAAAGTGCTGGAAAGAGCAAGACTTTCTTAAAGAGACAGAGGCCCGATTTTAACCCAGACAGATCACCAGTCCATCAGAGCAGATGGAAACCCAAACGTTTTCTTATGTTTATTCAGGCATGAAAAATCAGTTTTTTCATTAAGCTCCCATGGTCAGTATATTATGGTTTCGGTTTACTGTCAGACTCTCTTTTCTTATCAGTCCTGTTGATTCAGACTAACACAGTTCCTTTATTGTGCTGCATATGCAGAGGTTGCTTTTTGCTGACGGAGTTCAGCAGTCAGATCTAAGCAGCAGAGCCTTTGAAAGATGACCCAGTTGTTTTTTCTTTCTTTTTGTCAGATTTTCTCTGTGCATTTCTGATGCAGGTTTAATAAAAACAAGCTGTCAAAGCTGAATGCGAAGCAGAGTTACTGAAGTAGGCAAACAGCGAAACAGGGGGAGTGGATGACGAGGCGAAAAAAGCCTTTTTTATTTTGTGAAAAAAATAAAATAAAATGTATAATCAGCGTATATTCGCCACAGCACCTCTGTGTAAGTGTGAGAGTGTATGTTGAATTCAGAATGAATAAAGTATATGTAGCTGTTTCCTGCTCCACATCAACTGAAAACTCAGAAAAATATCCTCAAAGAAGATCAGGAACTCGTACGGCTCACACGAAGGCAGACGGGTTTTAACGAAAAGCCAAAGACCAGGGTCATGGGCCTGGAACTCCAATAAAAAGGTGGCTTCATATTTCATATTCATAAACCTGGAGCTTTTAAAGCCGGATGCTGAATACCGGATGCCCTCCTGCCGAGCCTCTGTTCTCAGATTATCCCAGTGTCTCTGTAACCCGGGCGCCAGCCAAGCAATTTATCCATGGAGGATTGGGAGATGTGTCGCCTTGTCAGAATGTCACCTTTTTCCCTTTTTTTTTTTTTGCTCTCGCGGCTCAGTCTGCGAAGCTCGACTTCACACTCCCCACAATTCTCTTTCATGCATTTCGAGTGCTTTTATTTTTCTCTTTTCACATTATTCTCCCTTTTCATGGTTCTGAGATCAGACAACAATTGTTTGCTTCTGTGATTTCTTGACGTGTTCTGTGCTACATCACGCACCAGCTTCACTTTCAATACATACCAATAATATTTTCTTCCTTTTTTATTTTTCTTTCCTGTCCTAAGAAGTTTATCTCACTCAAAACCATCAGCAGTCCTCATCCTCTGAGAGTCGTCTCCAAGCTCAGAGAGAGTTATTCAGACCCAACCTTCCACTGACTGCAGCTTTTTCTCCTTTGACACATATTGTTGGAACTGAAACACACTTCCTTTGTCTGGGACGTCTGAATTTTCTTTTTCTGCCTCCCAACCATAATTTTTTAATGAATCTGTCACCTAATGGTAGCTGATGTAGGCGTTCAGGATTTTGATGTATGATACCCAAACTGAGACTGACAGGCTTTGCAACTTTGGAAGCTTTAAAGTTTTGTGTTCAAGTTTTTCCAAATTTAATGTAAGATATTTAAAGTAGTAGGCAATTTGGAAGTGTCACCTAGACAATGTCAATCAACATCAATCAATAGGAATTTTGTGAAGATGTTGTCTGCATACATTTACTCCCGCCCCCTCCCACAGTCTTCTTGGCAGATCTTCTCAAGCACAGTTTGGTTGGACAGTTTTTAGGTCTGTGCAGAGATACTTAATTAACAACACACTACACACAAACTGATTTCACTCACTAACATTCAGAGGTCAGATGGAAAATCTTGCAAAAACTGTTGAGACCAAACAGGAGCTCAGCGTGAACAAACGTGGTCGACTAGAAGGAAGCACTGCTGATAGCTTGTGGAATACATATATATATATATATATATATATATATATAAAACACACACACAAAGATGTGACGCTCACCAGACTATCTGGTTTTGTTTTGTCTTATTAAGAACTCCTCCTCCTTGTCTACATATCACACTGAACAGGTTGGGTTCTCGTTTGTCCTCGGGGAACAGCCCACACATTGCGATATCGGGACAAGACAACGCAGCACGTCGAATATGGTCGATCGAAGTGGTCAGATCCACTCTTAAAGCACCACACATGGAAGAATCTCTTAAGATTGTAAGAGTCATCCCGATAATCGGGCTGTCCTTAACATTGTTGAATCGGCGAAAAAATCTGCCAAAAAAAATTTCATGTGAACAGCAGTTTCTGATGAAGACTCTTCATCCTCACCTGCATCATCCAGTCGCCGCGTCACGTTTATCTGCCGCCAGCCTGTCAGCATCGGACCATGCCCCGTCACAGCCAATCACCGATCTAGCTCCTGTTTATAAGGCCCTTCAATCACGGCATCATCCGCTCTCCAGCCGTGTTCAACCCACCTCCACCTCCATGTTCCTGGCTCCTCCAGGCCTCCATCCTTTCTCTGACCACCAGTGTACGGGGCCCCAGGGGAAGACATCTCAAATCAGCATAGCACATGCTCATCCAAGCTTACTGCAATTTACAGCACGGTTCTGAGAGCCAAAGAACTTTAATTCATCTAGTCAATAAAACTTCTTAATCGATGAGTCTCTCCAGATTGAATTTATATTATGTGTTTTTTTTGGGGGGGGGTTTGTAAAAGAGTTTTGTGTTTACCTCCTAGAGTCGGATTAGACGCCTCATCTCACCTTGCCTTATTTATTTTTTCTATATAAACAATAAATTATTGCAAAGTCCATTTACCACTAAGTGAAACACACTAAACAGATTAATTAGCTGCATGGTTTTATTTATGTTCATTATAATGATTTTCCATTTTCAGCTAATAAAAATGTGATACTTAAAATTAGACCAATAAAAAAACAGCATTTCCAATACAGAAATGTGGGCTTGATGAAAGAATGCTTGACACCAGCTTTTAAGATGCTACTTTCAAAAGACGCTTTGAATCTGGCAAACACGCCTCATCAGAGCGCATATTCTAATTTATTGAATACGACTGCATGGCGTTAAAATTTCATAGTGTTTCTTTTATTTGATCCTGTTCATTTGTATTTGTGCAAACAGGTGAGAGAAGAACTTTAAAAAAATGAATTACAGAAGCACGCAAGTACGAGCATAATTTTTTATTTTTTTTATTTTATTTTATTTTTCACTGAGCCTCTCGCATAAAAAGACATTCAAACTCCTAGTGAGAAACACTGTCTCTGTATGTTCTATTTTCAGCCGAACCGCCATTGTTTGCAAAGACACCATTGTCTGTTTCACGTTTGAAACGGGGCACACACATTATGTAATGTCTCAGTGGTGGAGCTCTGATGATGGTTCTTCTCCCAGTAGGAAAATCTGTGGCAGATCCTCATCCGTCGCGGCTCTCAACTCAGACAACTGAAGATGTGTCCAGGAGTGAAGGACTAAAGTCAATTTGGGGACAACAAGCTTCATAGCCTGCTTATGTTTTTTTTTTATTTTTTTTTTAATTTTTTTTTATGCCTTTTGCTTCACACCAAACCAACTGTTATTTGGCATCACATCGGTGTTTGTGAATTGTTTTAGAAATTAAATCCTGTTAGCCTACGTCACCTCCTGCATATTTAACGCAGCCCTTTCAGGTTTTATTGGTTGCAGTAAAAGCTAGTCTGTTATTAATAGAGGAGATGAGTAAAATGCTGCCGCGCGTAACGCAGCGTTTTCGAAAGGTTCGGTCCTAACGGAGAGATGAAAATGTCAACAGCCCTCACGTCGCTCGTTCAGGCATGAAGCGGCTTACTGGAGGTGCCTGTGCGGATGTTTTAAATTAAGCGTTTATACT
Organism: Poecilia latipinna; assembly: GCF_001443285.1. Taxonomy (NCBI): domain Eukaryota; kingdom Metazoa; phylum Chordata; class Actinopteri; order Cyprinodontiformes; family Poeciliidae; genus Poecilia; species Poecilia latipinna. Next base: position 40,107 of record NW_015112894.1, read on the forward strand.
TCAGTCCCGACAAGCCGGACCTTTATACACGTTATTAAAAGTGGACTTGATGAAACATTTTTATCGTTACTTTGTAATTCTCCTTGATAGTTATTTCCGGTCCTTCAACCCGACCATGAAACGTGGCGCGCTGTGTGTTCACCAGGAAACAGGAGGACAAAACAAGAGGTGTCACACTATCCAAAAATATATACATCTAAAAGTCCTGCCTTTTAAAACCACTGGACTTGAGAAGCAAATTATTCTTCAGTTTCTCATCTTAATAAATGTAAGGTTTTCATCTTATAGTCCTCCTTTTTAAAGACAGGGAATTTCTTGTGCCCACGTTTTATGCGCAACGTTTCAAAAAGGCAGACGTTTATGGCGGTGTGACAATTCCTTACTTTTACCATTTTATGCTTGCATGGAAACCTTTGCATTTGAATGCAAACGAATAAATAGGTTATTATTGGATTAATATTCACTGCAGCAAGCTGTTGACTCCTGAATATCTCCAGAAGGTAGATTCTCCGCTTGCTGTGGCCCGGCTTCCATCTAGTGGTGAAACTCTGCAGATACAAAAAGAGAGAGGAAAAAACAAATCCATGGATCTACTGTCTTTATAGTGTTTGTGAATCCTGGCCCTCATGATCCACTGATATCTACGTTTTAGGTGCTTCCCTTCCTACAAAGTGGGATCATCGGGCCTCTGATGCGTTTTGTGGCATCCCGAGGATCAATGTGTCACCTGACCAGAACTCACTTACCAGTTAGCTTGTCTCTGTCATAACAAATTGTATCAAATAAAAACTGTGTGCTGCCCTCATTGCTCTACGCTGGTTTTGTAATCAGTTAATAACCTTCTTCACATCAGAGATGACTCCTCTACAGGTTTACTGACGAAGCAAGGGAGGTGAAACTGAAACAAAGTGCAATTACTCTGTGCTTGCCTCAAGTAAACTCAGTAAAAGTGAAATAAGTAACTTTTTTCCTTTTTTTCTTTGTACTGTCTATCTGAAGTTGTTTAGCACATGAAATATGTTGACAATGTCAATTCACCAGCAGTAAATATTTTTTCACAAAACATTTCCCTAAAAGTTGTCAATAAAAATGACAAAGAACATAAACATATCAATACCATGCACATTTGCTGTCTGATTACCTCATACTATATCCTGTGTTACAGCATCTTGTTACTGAGTGTTTCTCAAAGTGACAGCACCATTTTAATGAGTTTTAAAGATGATGTTTTTACTCCTTAACCTGCAGCAAAACGCCCGCTTGTTGTTTATCACATGAAATCCCAGTAGATCACATTGCTTATGGTTGCGATGTGTCAAAATGTGCAAACTGCAAATTAAATGAGTGCTTTGGCAAGGCCCTGCAGATCGACCACATGACAGACAGCAGTTAGACAGTCTCAGACCTTTAAAAACAAGAACCAGTTCTGTGTGTCATCAGAACAAGACAAAAACAAAACCGTCACTTTTGGCATCCGCAAAGGAATCTCAAAGTTTGGAGAAATCGCGTCATAGCCGCCCCGTGTGTGTGTGTACGCTGCGTGTGCGGCTATCGGCGAGAAGAACATGAAGCAGCGGGGGCTCGGCTACGTATATATAAAGAAAGGAATCACTCTGAAGACTGACTCATCGCCGCATATCATGCAAACACATGCTCCATGTCACATCATTTCTCGTATTTCTGCTTGTTTTCTTTTCCATCAGCATGGCAGCCTGAGTGTTAGGGAGGCGGGGCAGGCTGAGAAAAAAAACGATGCATCACTGACAGGCTCACAAGCTGGAGGAGTGAGGTAAGGCCTCAGATGAGTCACGAGTCGTCATAAAAAAAGGCTGACCTGTTAAAGCACTTCTCTGCAAACCAGCAGCAGTACAGTCCAGCCCAGGTGCCAGATTTTGATGAATCCGACTCAACATGATCGCCTGAAAGTTGAGATCTAACAACCAATTTTCATTTCTTAGAGCTCTTTCTAGTTCACACTTATTTCTTGAATTGCAAAATGTCACTACATATATATATATATATATATATATATATATATCAATTTCTATCATTTTCTAGCCAAGCCCTTCCTCACGTAATATTAAAATTCTGCTCTAATGAGACTGGTAAATGTACAGCACTGTGAAAACGTATTTACATCCCTTGAAATCTTTGATATTGTGCTACGCTACAAACAGTAATGTGTTTGGTTTGTATTTTATGAGCTAAACAAACATGTAGTGTCAAGTGACAAAGCAGAAGGAAAACTATATATTTGCTTTTCGAAGGGTTTTGAAAGTAAAACTCTTCACAGTACAGTGTGATTTTGTATTCAGACCATTATTATTATTATTTTTTTTTTTTTGCAAAGTAGCTCAAGTTCAGTCAACTTGGATGAAAAGTGTCTATAAATACCACTTTTTAAGTACTGACCCAGACTTGCAGGTGGATTTACTAGTTTGGACTTGTAAACCCTTTAGCACATCTGATCTAATCGCTTCCATTGCAGTTCTGGTCTTTTAGTGACATCATGCTGGAGGTGGAAGCTCCATCCCAGACAAGTATTATCCAGGATTTTCCTGCATCCCTGTATCTACCTTGTCCATGCTAAGGAAAACCATCACCACATCATGATCCTGCCACCACTGTGTTTTATTTTGAGAATTGTATGTCAATGGTCCGGTGCAGAGTTAGTTTTTTTTTTTTTTTTTAACCACACACAATTCTCGTTTGCACCAAAGAAAAATTGATGATCAACTCTTCATTGCTTAGAAGCATTGAATGCAGGAAAATGCATTATTGTAAGCTAGAATTACTGGTAAGTCACATGATTGCTGGATGCGACATTAAATTGGGTGGAATGCAGCACAAGCTGGGACTCTGGTCAGTTAACAAAATGGTTTTCATTTTCATCACAAACTCACGACTCTTCAGCCAAACTCTGTGGGATAACGTAAAACCAAGACAAACAATTTAAAAGACTTTGGAAAAGAAATATGATTCACAGATCATCACATCAGCTCACCGTCACTCCGCAGCGCTCAAGTGAGCAAATAAACTGGCACCGGAGCAAATGCAGCTCGAAAATTTTGAGCCAAAGAGGGAGGAGAAAGAGACATGCCGTCACTGAGCGCTGTCAGCCATCGCTGTCTCTCGCTGGTGATTCAAGCTTTCCCAGTGATTCACGTCTGTGCAGAGACTAAACAACAGGCCCAGAGTGTTGTCACTCTTCTTTTTCTCACCACCGACATCCTCCTGCTCGTATTATTTCGCCCCTCCTCTCCATTCATCTCTGTGTCCGTCTCCCCACTGCTTCCTGCTTGCTAATTGTTGCTGTGCCCACACACCCGGTTATTTTTCCACCGAGCGCGCACCAGCTCTCTCTCTCTCTGTCTCGAGGTCCTTGTTGTTAGACCTCCAGGACGTTCAAAAAAAAAAAAAAGAGAGAAAGAGAGAAAAAAAAAAACTCCTAACACACCCTATTCCACCTGCGGGCCGGTGCAGCCCAGCAGGGGATTTCACTGCGCTGATGACGGGGCGCACTCTTCCTTCCTGAACCCACATAAATCTGTCGATGGCTTCTGTCCTGGAGTCTAATATTAAAGCTGTTTTCCATCACGCCGAAGTGCAAGGAAGGGAAAGCTATTGTTAATTAGCATGGTCTGGTGTAGCTGTTAGCACTGGCCACGGCTGGGACTCACCCCTTGTTGTTTTTAAAGAGCCTCCATCCTGACAAGGCTGACTACTGCCGTTAAGGAGGATCATTGGTAATAACCCAGCCAGTCACGATGCATTCATTCTTCTTGAAAAGCACTGTTCACACTCTTTCTACTGCCCGCTGATTTATAGTTTGAACCTCTGCCACAGTTGTGCTCCTGCCTCTGTTGAACTGTGTGTAAATTCCACTTTGACTTCTCTTCTCAGAAAAATGACAAGAATGGACTTGCAAGGACATTTCCACCGAGCGAAGGACCTCTGTCATCTCACAGAATACGAGAAACTACCATCCTGAGGCTATAATCAAACACACACACAAACACGCACACATCTCCAAGCATCCTTGCACACTTTGCAGGATTTATGTTGGTTCAATCGTGAAACTGCAAAAAAAAAAAATGGAGGCAAAAGTCATTTAGATTAAACATTTAATTTCAGAGTTCAAAAAAGGGATGCATGAGTTATTTTGCAAAAGCAAAATACGCTTTAATGTATATCTTCAACACAAAACAACAGAATAAATACACTGACGGGTGCTGCAGTTCTGAAGATGAGGTTTCTACAAAATAAAACGCTCACAAAGCAGTTCTCTTCACAGTTCTCTTCATTTTTCAAGGTCTTACATCGAAGAATGTAACACAAACTTTGAAAACCACAAGGAATGACATTTATCTGACACCATGTCATCCTTTTCAACAAGCACGCTTTCTAACAGTTTAGATTAAGCGTTTAGAAATGCTGGCTCATAATACTTCCCCCCCCCTGCAGTCCACAGAGTTCAGTTAGCTGGTTCTGCGCCCAGTAGTCTCATTTCTGAAAGTCTGTTGCTGCTGTCCGGTTCTCTGGGCTCACAGTAGAACCCGAGTCTGTTACAGTATATCTGAGCACAGAGGGAAGCTGTGCTCTGGCTCCTGCATGTAGCTCACCTGCCATGGAAGCCCCAGAGTAGGAGGTGGCTCCACAAAACTGTCCACGTATCCCTGAGGACACGGGGTCCACATCCCCGCCTGATACCCCAACCCGTCACCCATCTGAGGGTATCGCAGCGGACTGGGTGGGAGATCGTCAGGGCTGTTGCAGTGTCCACGAGAGGCGTAAAAATGTCCCTCAGTTGGATAACAAGGGTAGTGTGGTGAAGGTGGACATGATGTTGCCCCATTATCCATGTATGCGTGTGGATCCGCAGACAGCCTGTGGAGGTGAGGCCCCTGTTGCGGCTGCAGCTGCTGAGAGATGGACGCGTGCCAGGGGACATAGTTTTGATGCTCCAGGCGAGGAACTGCAACTTTGGTCTGCTCCAATCGAGACCCTCCCACCACAGCTGGCCCTGCGGGCGACCTGTGGCATTCCCGGTGGCTGCACGGCTTGTTGGGAGGATTTGAACTCAGGAATACCGAGAGGGCAGAGATGCGGTTGATGGCCCTCTGCAGGGTGGCGATCTTAGACAACCGTTTGCCGCTCAGGTCATGATTCAGGGCAACTCGGAGAGCATTGAAAGCTTGGTTGTAGTCCATGATGCGCTTTCGCTCTCGCACATTAGCAGCCATTCTCCGAGCCTTCGAACGGACCGGTCTGTTGCGCTTCTTGTTCTGGCCTTCCTCAGGGTCGCTAGGACTGCCCTGGAAAGACTGTTTGACACCTCCATCGTCATCGCCTTGTCCCAGCACGCCGATCTCGAGCTCTTCCTCAGAAAACTCGGAACCGGTGACACTGCTGCAGCTCATTGTGTCAATAATGCGGACACCAGACAAGTCCCAGCAAAGTCTGAGAGCGGGATTCGTTGGTTAGAAGTTGCCTGCCTCATCAACGCGCTTCCTTGGCGTGTTCAGTGAGTGGGGCTGCCGGTGTTTGCTGCTGCCCAGGTATTCTCTCTCTGTCTTACTCCTCTGGTGCACCGTGGTTACCTTTACCTCAAAAAGACAGGTTGGTCTGCTTTTTAAAAGATCTTGGAGTCACATGGTGCAATCATTTGAGAGGAATGATGCACTCTCTCGCCCCTTCCAAGTTTATGGGCGCCCTGCAGGCAAATGGCACTGTCACCTCCTCCTCCTCCTGCGCTGACTCTCCCTCACATCTCTCATCGTATCATTCAGGAGAGCTGCAACTACTAGATATTTACACACACTGCATGAAAAGAAATATAGCCTTCCTTTAACTGTCTGACATTAAATCAGACCGATCTTTCCTCGTTTTAGGTCAGTTGGAATTACCAAAACTATTTCAAATATTCTTTAACAACTTATTGAAGTGGTTTATTAAACTAGCTTTTCCTTACTTACTCTCATTACGTCATTACCTCTGTTCATACTCTTTCCCTAAAGACTTTCAGTATAGCTGAGCAGTTTTTATGGGATTTGCTTTTCCAACTCTTTCAGTTTGAAACGAAACAATCACAGTGAATCATATTCTTTGATTCCTGCACTGCGTATTGTTTACAATACATACATCCTAGACCGGAGGCCCTCAGCTCCAAGCCTCGAGGGTCGGTGTTCTGAAACATTTAGGGGTGTCTCTGCTCCAAAGAGTCAAATAATGAGGCAATTAGCAGGACTCTGGAGGACTTGACTGCATGCTGAAGAGGTAATTCAACCATTTGATTTGTTGGACCAGGGACTCATCTAGAAGTCTTAGAACACCGACCCTCGAGGCCTGGATTTGAGGACCCCTGTCCAGCTCAAGAGTTGGGTTTTAGATGTGTTTCTGCTTCGACACACCTCATTCAAATGCTTCAGCTACCTCTTTAGCATGCCAAAGATCTGCAGAGGCTCGCTAATGAGCCATCATTTGATTCAGGTGTGACGAGCCATGGAAAGAACTAAACGTTAAAGGATATCAGCCTTTGAGGACTGGCTTCGGAAATCACTGTCCTAGACGAATTGAACATTTATCAAAGTGACCTAATCTGGTGTACATTTCCTCTCCTGACGAGTCTAGGTGAAGTGGGACCTTCTTATCTCCAGTATGTAGGCTTCATCCTGCCAATTAGCCGTCTCTACAGTGGCGATTCTCGCTCTCCCTGTCTCTCTGTTTGTTCAGCTTTAAGGGCCGTGTAATTTAAAGTGGCTGCCCTGAAACCCATTCCCATAAATCAGGTCTGGGCAGCACGTGAGGACAAGACCAAAGTGAGGCCTCCACTTCAAAGAGAGGGAAAACCAAGGGTAAATATTTCACAATTAGAACCTGTGATTGCTGCTGGCCTCAACAATCGATCTTTCATCGTCATTTGCTTGTGAGGAAAGGGTGCCACTTTGGTGGAAGTGGAACATTCGCACATTTTCACATATTGTAGTTTTGCGTAAGATGGATAATTGCTTGTGACTTGTTAGAAGGAATGTTGGGTCAACGAAGAAAACAATCACAACCATTCACCATGTGTGATCTGCTTCTGACGATAAATGAAGAGTGAAAAGAGAAAAGACTGACACGTCAAAGATGGCTGCTGTGTCTTTAGGTGATTCCTTTGACTTTTACCAGAGTGTTTGGTCAACAATGGATAGATTAAAAGCAGCCTCTCAGGCACTGAACTGGGGGGTCGTTGAGAAGCATTGCTTCCTTCCTGCTCTCTCCTTTTATTATGTGTCCAACTCTTTGAGACACAAACCCAGTTTCAGTCCAGACCTTCATCCCTGGAAGTCCAACTATTGAACACCAGTCTTTTCACTAGTATGGATAATTCAGCCAGTCATCTGCTGAAGTTTCGTCCGGTCCGACCCAGCTGGCTGTATTTCTCTGAACCACTGAGTTATAGCTGATTCTCCACATATTCTCTTAAACTGGCTCTGTGAAGAGTAGTCATACGCCTCTCAAAGCATATGGCCCACTTTCTGAATGTTATTCTGACCTACAAGCTTTTAAACCCAGAAAGAACCCAACATGCAAACGCCATTCAGATAATCCTCGAACCCAAGACCTTCTTGGTGCAAGGTGCTTCAACTTCCCCAGTTGATCCATTCTTAAGTTTATTGTTGCATAATTATGTCACCCCTGCGTTGTGTATAAGTTAAAGTGAAACATTCCTATATATATGCAATACTATTGTGAAGAGAGTTGACATTTGACCAAAGATTATCCTAAAATTGTGCAAGAAGTCACCTGAACAACATTCAGTCTAAGTGTTTTGATATTTTTCTTGTTTATGACGTTCCACGCCCGGAAGGTTGTAAAACCCCTGTGCACCACACCTTTCTCTTTCTGATATCCCAAATATCTTCGTAGCCAAAACAGTTCAAAATGTTCTGCACATGTCACTCAGCCACAAGTGGAGCAAAGGCTTTATCGCAGCGAGTGATTTATGGCTTTACAAACATGTCAGATTTACTGCTCTGCTGGAACAGAGCATGGAGAGAATACTGCCTCGGACTCTCCCTGTCCATTCATTTTTGACAGGTGACAAGACACTAGTAATTATCAGCCGCCGGGAATAAATCAGGCAGATTTTATCACGCTGCTCTCTGTGCCCTTGATAGAATAACCATTTTCAAGCAAGGGGGAACCAGTCCAACGCCACCGAACCTAGGATTTGTAAATCTCCTGCTCAAGCCCCCATAATGACTGGTTGTTAGCCGTTTGTTATTAGAGGTCTGTGTGCCAAAAGTTATAGATGTGTATTTCCAAAGGGGTACTTACAGGTAATAAGTGAGTAAGTCCGGGTTTGCTAACCTAGCCTTTGTAGAGGTATGTTAATGCATGTTATTGCTGTCTGGTATGGAATTTTCTCACCTCAATAAAATCCGATCTGATAAGTACAAATAGTTTTGAAAAGTTGCATTAATTGAACAATCCATGGTTGTGAGCTCACCTAAAGTGCACTTTGATTTTTGTCCACAAAGTGCTTTCTCTTTTTTAAGAAAGCTTATTATTCACATAACTAGCTAGTGTCTCATCTTCATCATCTTATTGAACCATTGTCCTTCAGTTTCAGTTCGAATTCATTGAAAGTCACTTTCTACGTGCCAGTCATATCTATATTTTATGTTTTATGTTTTCCGTCTTTGGGAATAATATGGCACGCATAAAGTTATCATGCACATAAAGTTATCATGCACATAAAGTTATTGTGCAGAAAACAAAATTACACAAAGCAGAATAGATTTGAGGTGAAACAGGAAAAAGGCGTTAATTCAAAGGTCAGAGGGGTCAAATAATGGAGCCAAATAGTTGACTGTCAGGCTGAACAGTTGAAAAAGTTCAAAGTAGGTCTCAGCCAAAAAAAAAAAAAAAAAGCATTAATGTGCCTTTATTTTGAAATGTCAATTTTGGGGTGTGTTCTGATGTATCATTCCCTGCAAACCAAACTAGTCAGATATCCCAGAGCAGGTAAAGTCTATTCAGTGAACGTTGAGTGACTTGATGCTGGGTTTCCTGAGACAGAAAACCTTTTAAACTAATTACAATAGCAAACTGAGCTAAATCCACTGTTTCATAACCAGGATCGGTTGGAATGTTTGGGTGATTAAACCGGAATGGCTTTTTTCAGTAAAGTGTCCTGAGACCAACATTTGCTGTGAAATGGTGCCATATAAATAAACTGAATTGAATTGAAGAAAAAGTCAAATTCTTACAGTGAAAAGTTCCTGTTAAAACCTATCGACCAGAACCTTAAGAGTTGTGGTCTTTACCTGGATTCCTAGAGACTTTTCTCTTTGCCAGAAGACACCAAACAAAATGGACACAAACACCACCACTTCTACTTCTCTTGCTGAGAATGTATACATATATTTAATTGGCTGAATCAGTGACTTTGTTTTTCATGCGTACATCGTGTTCTTGCCAATCCTTCACTGTATTCATCTGCCAACAAAAACCTGGAGCAAAACTGCCATGACTTTATAGTATGAATGTATGAATTAATGAAAGATTCAATGTATGAATACTGCAATAATCCTCAAGTGGGAAGTTAAATACACTCTTGCTGCCAATTATCTCCCTTCCATTTAGGAAAACAGATTATAGATGCAAAAATGTGCAAAGGGCACTGAAACGGGCACATTTAGTTTAATCCCACATCTCCACCAATTTGCTGTTAATACTTTTATAGCAGGAGAGAACCGATCAATCTCAAGGAGAACACACCAAAAGTTCAAATCCAGCCAGGATTTGAACTGCAGGCCTTCTTGCTGCATCACTTTCCCTCCATGCCATTGAACACTCAAGATATACGGCGAAGTCGCACTTCAAAAAACACACGTCTGCGTCTGGTTTGCAGAGTTTTCCAAGGACACAACAAAACAAACTGTGACGACAACGAGCGAACTGACACAGTAGTTATGAATCACTCCGTCTAAGATTTACCGGCAGTTGGGTGCAGTTGGCTGCTGAACTCTCTTTTGATGGCGCATGGCAGCTATAAAATCCCTGCTGTCGGGTTGAAACAATGCCCGGCATATTTCAGCAGTCTTATTCACAACACAGACTGTTATGCATCCATCAGCTATTAATCATAGAGGTGTGTTAAAGATTATTCTACAACACTGCAGAGGTTTCCAGTTGTTTTTGTCTGAGATCCAAAGTGTTTTGATTCTAGAAAACTTTAATACAGAAGTTTGTAACTTTGAAGAAAAGTTGCTATTAAGATCTGTTGAGGTTTGTACTTTTAGACTCAGTTATTTTCTTTTTGGATTGTTTTCCTAATACTTGTTAATTTTATCCTGCCATTTATGATTTATTCCTTGCGCAGTAGTTCAGTTATTCTCGGTTTTTGCCTTTAGATTTGTTTCGTTGGATTAATATTTATTTCTACCTACCGTTTGTTTCTTTTCTCCTTTCGTTCTCTTTGTTTGTTTGTTTTTTTACCTCACCCACTATTCTGCTCCCCATCCCAGCTGTTCATTATTTCCTCATTTGCTGCTACCTGCTCCCTTGCCCAGCTGCATCCACTCTCCTGTAATTAGCTTTTCCGATCCCTTTTGTCATTTCCACCTTTCCCTCAGTGTTTACTTCTCGCTCTCTCTCTCTCCTTCCACACTTGCCGGATCCTTTCTTTGCTTTGCCTCGTCTGGTCTCTTGTCATTTTTCACCACATTGTGTATTTTTTTTAACCAATAATCTTTGTAAGTTGTCTCTTCAGTTTCATTGTAAAATATCTATTTTCATCAGACCTCCAGTGTGAACAGCTTGGCACAAAAGCACACCCTATGACTCAGTAGCTTTAAACCGCAGTAGCTTGAAGTCGTCACTTTCTCTCAGACTGTGTAAATCTTTCTCATGGTTCTGGAGACATTGTGAGCCAATCTAATTTACAACATTACGTAAATCTATTAAAGCTCACAGGTCTTTGACTTTGTGCAACTCTGTTAACACAACACAGCATCTCAATCATGAGAGTTCTGAACTTTGACTGAGCCATTTCATCAAATAGTTTCGCCTGAGCTTTCCTGTACACACAACTTCATTATGAACTCAGTGGCTGCAAGGTGCCCAAGTGCTTCGGGTCCAAAACAGGCCCAGATCTCAAGGCCTACGCAATGCGTCAAAGGTGGTCTCGGGTAAAAAAATAAATAAATAAATGTTTGATATCGATGTCTACACCTAACATACTGTTCATGGTTTGATCTCATTTATTTAAGGGACATTCTTCCAGAAGTCTTGCAGTTCATTCAGGTGCAGTTTTGCATTCATAATGTCATATATGTGGAGAGGAGAGGCTTTCTGCTGGCAGCATTTCCTGGCCTGTCAGATATGATCAGTGTTTTTCTAAGTATCCTGTCATGAACTTTGACATTTAGCATGCTAACCAAGCCCTGTGGAGTCTAAGATGGAGATTTGTTACATTTTCTCTGAGCATGTCACTCTCTGACCTAATGCTGGATTTCCATCTCTCTTGGGCAGATTGGCAGAAAGTGTAAATGTTTTCTGTTGAGTTATTGAAGATGTGCAAAGCAATTATTAAAATTAGGTTTCACTTTAGTAGAAAATGCCCTTATAACTTGATGGGCAGCGATATTGGCTTATATTAGATCATTGCTGATTTCTTTCCTTATTGGATCCAGAACAGACACTTGTATGCCGTTCAAAGATCATTGAATCCATTTTGTTGAATTTATTTCTAAGCTTTGGCCCATAAGCAATGCCAACCTTGGTTTTCTGACACAACTTCTTTTTTTCTCATTGGCTTCATTTTTGCTGAAGAAATAATTATGTGGAATCAATTTTATGTTTCTCTAGACTATAAACTCTTTAGCTTTGTGTGAGAAAAAAAAATCTGATCAAATTTGATAGAATTTGCTTGCAGTGTTTCCAGGCTAAATATCTGATAACTTTGTTGTAGCTTCTGTTATTTAACTGTGTTTATTCTGGTGACAGAAGTTTCCATAAGTTCAAGTTCAAAGAGTGGACACCTGATTAATGGGGTATTTTTTACAAGGTCAGGTCATGAAGGCAGGCCAGTTGCCAGGCAGACAAAAAACAGCACACTTTTGTTTTGGGCCACTAAAAATTCTGCAGTCTCTAATTTAGCCATAAGCGCAACATTACTATAACCCATGCTCTCAGTGATTTATATTGTGCTGCAAAACCATGCAAATCTGTCAGCACTGATGTCATGACATGTCTAACAGTTTCCTCCCCAGAGGAATGTCAGTACATTTCCTCCCCTGTCTTAAATACTTGAATCACGATATGAATCACTCATTTTTATTTGGCTGCCATGTGCATAGAGATCACAGCAGGAAAGTTGTGCACTGCAGTAGATAAAGAGCATTTATTGAAGAAAGGAAAAGTGCAGAGACTCAGCTGTTCATTTCATTCCAATTTGAGTTGGCTCAGCATTGGGACGTGCAGCTTTTCACATTGAACAAAAATGCACAAAAAAAAAGGGCGAGCGCTGTGTTTTCCATGGAGCATTCCTTCCGAAGAAGACAGTCATTACACCAGGTTATCATTAAAGGGCCCGTTTGGTGTGCTGGAACATGTGGTCAAGGTTAACTGTCAGTGGGGCCAGTTCCCACACAACCACAAGCAGTTAAAATAATGCCTTCTGACCACTTAAGATGTTACAAAGCATCACAGCAACCCAGTGGTTAAATGGGTCGAAAAGGTTTACAACGATCTGTTGAAAGGGTCTGTGTGTGAAGTGTTAAGTCAAGCAAAAAGGAGATGTTTGACGTGCGTTTGTCGACGAAGCGAGGGGTCGCAAAGTAGCTCAAGTCTGCAAAAGAAATCGTACACAGATTGAGACAAACATCCACAACAAAGAACGTGAGAGTGATGAAAGTTCTTTTTGTTATTACATGACTGCCGATAATTGCAGCTTTGTTCTTCAGGTCAGAGGGTCATAACCCTGTTTTCCCTCTGGCCAGTAGCAACTGAAGGGGAAGAACATCAATGCATGACATTTTCTACGACTAAAAACATGAAGCGTTTGCCAGTGGGTGGGCACAGCTAACCAAAGAGTTAGATTCACTAACCACTAATTAGCTAAGCAAGAATCTTAGCTCCGCGAACGTTGAACAACTAAACACATTCATATGTGTTGAAGCTAATGCTAAATTGCAAGACACATTTACAAAACTAGTGCAAGCTCACCCTAGACAAATTAAAAGCTAACTCTACACCGCTAAACACATAAAAAATGAGTGAAAGACAATTCTAACCATTAAGATGACAGCAAAATCAATTTGTCGTACAAAATCAGCTTTATCTTCATTTTCTAGATGACGACTAGCATGAGACTCCAAAAGTCCTGTTTCTGATTTTGCTACATGTTATTACTTTAAAGTTGTTTGACTAGGATGACCATGATTGAAAGCACATGATGTGACCTAAAATTCATCCAAATAATTGAAATGGGTAACATTATAAGGCAATAACTCAAACACAGATATAATCAGTAAGACTAAAGCTATCTAAAGGGACATTTGGTGAGCAGTAGTAGTGAGGAGCAGGTTACTCAATATCTAGCATACACAGCTAAATTACACAGGCGCTAACCCTAATATACCTAATATGCATAAAATATTGAAAGTATGTGATGCATACTTGTATTTGAGCTTCCCTTTATTAGCATTTTATTCCTAGAAATGCTGCCCTCTAGTGGAAAACAGATATCACACCACGCTTGACATATGAAACAGCAAGAAACTAATGAAAAATCACAACAGTGAAATATTCTTATTTAACATTTTCTTTAAAACATTTTTTTTGTGCTTGTTTTTCATATTATATGATGTTCCTTAAAGGATTTTTTTTATGTAAACATTTCTAAACTGGAATTCAGTTGCTCCTAAAACATAAAAAAAATGAAAATATGTCTGAAGGTATTCTTAGATATATAAGTTTTGCTGCCTTGCCTGTCTACTTCGTGCACATAGTTATCATATTGGCTTACTCTGTAAGGTCTACACCTCACAAACATCAGAATCGATCAAGGTTAGGCTCTGGGGGAATGGGCCCTCTCTTATTCATGCTTATAAGTATTTTAATTTTGTTTATGTTTTGTCTCATCAACATAAAAAAAATGGTAACGTGGAGATAAGAATAAACTTAAGACTTGCTTGAACCACGATGTGTTCTTAAAGAATTTAGTCAGACATAATTTGACAAGAATGTTTCTGATCTGAAGAGTTGTTTTCCATGTGTCAGATACCATATATGTATGGATAGATTTAAATAATGTCAGTAATGTTGAATAATGTCAAAAATCTAAACTATTGAATTATTTATGTATTTTTTCCCCATAGTTAAGAGGTAAAAGGCAGGTCACATCCAGCACAGTTCATTCCAGTCAAAGGTGAAACATTTTGTTACATAAAAATGCATGCTAACCATATTCAAACTTTTTGAAGCTCATGAAATTGAAACATCATTTATGATACCTGAGGGATTTAAAGTCAATACATAAGTGACAGTGAAAATACTCACTTCCCCCTGTAGATGGTGTAAGCGGGTTGTGTTGGGGTTTTGACAACAATCAGCTGTAACATAAAGGGAGTATCGTACTGTAGAAACCTTTGGTAAAGCGAAATGGATGGATGAACCTCTGAATTTCCCAGACACCAAACTGATGATGGAGTACATGCTATGTAGAGAATATGGACCTACTCTATATGATGTACGGGATGTTTGTTTTCTCTTCTTCTTCTTCTTTTGTCATTTTGTTTGCATAAAATTAAAGTATATGTGTGTGTGTGTGTGTGTGTGTGTGTGTGTGTGTGTGTGTGTGTGTGTGTGTGTGTGTGTGTGTGCGCACAATCACGACAAGTTCTCATGAGAACAATGCCAACAAGAACCAGATAGGACTTCTTTTTTTTTTTCTTTTTTTTTTTTTAAAAAAAAAGCTAATGTTTCGGTTTTTCGCAGCTCAAATTTGTGAAATGAATGCATTGCTAACACGGCATATCGGTAGCGCCTGCAGCTGTACGTACTATCTTAAGATTTTCCTTTAAGTTAAATTATTTATTTTATTTCTTTATTATCTAACCCTCTTTACTATTAACAAAATCGTGGAGAAAAAAAAAAGGTATTTCGTGTCAAAACATCTTGTATGTACAACATCTGTGTGAGTCTGTGGGGGGCCGCGCGTGTCCATCCTAAACCTGAATGCCATTGGTCAGTTCACTTTTGTTTATTTGGCGTCTTGACGCTTTCTCTGTAAGCTAAAAATGAATAAGCGGAGTTTGAACCCTTTCCTAGTTCTAACATGGGTCAGGTGAACCCCGCCTGAGCTTCTTACCGTGTGCGCGGTTCTGGCAGGGTCGCCAAGTTTAGCAGCCTTTTTTTTGTGGTTTCGCTAACTGAAGAGCTAACGGGTCACCGGATTGGTCGAACATGACATCTGCGAGCGCTCCCTGAGCATCTGCTGGAGGGTTAACGGTTAATTCTAGCTGAAACTTTGCCAAAAGAGTGGAAATCAACCAAACATTGTGGCTTCACCTCCTCGTCGTCTGGAAGTCTCAGACACATGAACCTTGGGATCTCCATCATCCACCTCCCGTGGATCACACGGGTAGGCTTTGCTTTTATTATTTAGTATGATTTGTGTATTTAAAAAAGCGTATCTAATCCGCACATTACGTATGTGGCCTGTATTTTGTGTGTTTGAGGTTTGGGCTGGCTTTATGCGCATGGTAAGCGGTCAAATGCAGTGTTAGCATAATAATATCCTGCACCTGCACCTGTACACTACAAGGCAGTGAATTAAAAACTAGCTTAAAAGTTTTGGAGAGATTAAAAATTTTAAACGTTCTTTTTTTTCCTTTTCTTTTTTTCTTTTTACATAAATTCGTGCTTGCATTTTAGTAAGACACTAAATTTGAGGTTGTTGAAGTTTCTTTAGTATTTCATAAAGATAATAAAATATCTTTCCCCAGAAAGCTTTATCCAACAATATCCTTGGAACACTGCTTGTCTATGATGTACCCAGAATAACAGTGGAGACAATGGAGAATCAGTTGATACCTTTCAAAATGGCTGGGTTTCCCTAATAGACTCAGCAGTCCAGATCTGGATAATGAGAAGAACAACCAGCAACATTTTAACAGCATTGCAGAGGAGTACAAGGTCACCAATCCTGGAGAAAGTTTCTGCAACTGGCAGCAACCAACTTCAAAGTTGGAAGCAGACCATAGAAAGATCCTGGTTGGTCATTTCTAACAATGCCACGAGACTGTAGCAAGGCTGTATGTAAAGAGAGAACATGGAAGGAAGGTGGACATACTATGTGTCCAGGAGACCAGGTGGAAAGGCAGCTGGAATTGAATCTTAGGAGAATAATTCAAGTTGTTCTCTTATGGTGTAAATGGAAAGAAAAATGGAGAATGAGTTATACTGAAGGTAACCTGGTAAAAGCCAACCCCTTATTATATACCCTTTGCTTCGCCCAAAGGCTCTAGACCCTCAACTATTGAGAAATGATTGCTTGCTGGAAACACTCTTGATGCTCAGGAGGTCCCAGGTGATTGAACAGCTACATTTTATATGATGAAAGAGACAGGTAGGCGGGTACTTGGTGTGTCATCACGACGGAGTAAAGTGGATTCCCTTAAGAAGGTTCTGGGTGGTGTACACCAGGATGGTATAGTGTAAACCAACTAACCCAGTGAAGGGTTTATGGACAGTTGGTGTACTCTCAACAAGGTCCCCTTCCATAGAGGGAGAACCAATAGAAGGTATTTATTGTGTATGTCAGTGAGTCTTAGTGTACATGGAAACATACTAAGTGTTGAGGGTCCATCTAGTGTACATTAGGGAGACATAATGTACTCAGATTTACCCAGGGAAGGTTACTTGTACAATTTGTAGTCTCTCCAGTGACACTCCGTCTGTGGAAGGGACATCAGACAAGGACTTGCACATCAGGATTCTTAGCAAACCTTTCATACAGTCTAACTTCCCAACAGAAGCACATGGAGACTTTAAAGTAACAGTATCCACCAAGCACTTACAGAGGAATGCGTGCATCAACCTCTTATCCTCATGTTTCCTTGTCATGGTCTCATTGGCTTTTTGGGGTTAGAGCTCTCCTGTGGGGTGGGAGGTTCATGACGTCTGTGCCTAGGGGCATGTGTTCAATGTTTTTGTGCTGGTTGGATATAGCCCAGTGTCTGAGCTTTTCTGTGGGCGAGGGAAAGGGAGCTGTCTGCCCTTCTCCATCCCACAAAGAAGAAAACCATTTCCTCGGACCAGGGACTGGTTTCCCCTTTGGGGGGATGATACCTGGAATTGGGAGTGTAGAGTGTGTGCCCGTGGCTCAGGACTTTCAGCTTTAGTTTTCATATGTTTTTCAGTTATTATTAATAAATTCTCTGCATTGTGGTTCAACCTTAAAACCACAGTACATGACAAACTGGGAATAATCCAATAGTAATTTCATAATTATGTGCTAAATTTTAACTGACTGCCTCTTTCAAGACACCTGCAGGACTTTTCATGTTTAATAGGCATTTCATTGGTGAAGTCATATAATTTGTCCGGGGTTTTTTGTATGTATTGTTTGTATTCTGGGCTGCACAGTGGCGCAGTTGGTAGAGCTGTTGCCTTGCAGCAAGAAGGTTCTGGGTTCGATTCCTGGCCCGGTCTTTCTGCATGTTCTCCCTGTGCATGCGTGGGTTTTCTCCAGGTACTCCGGTTTCCTCCCACAGTCCAAAAACATGACTGTAAGGTTATTTGGCCTCTCCAAATTGGCCCTAGGTGTGAGTGTGTGTGTGCATGGGTTGTGTGTCTCTGTGTTGCCCTGCAACAGACTGACGACCTGTCCAGGGTTTACCCCGCCTCTCGCCCGGAACGTTAGCTGGAGATAGGCACCAGCAACCCTCCCGACCCCACTAAGGGACAAGGGTGTAAAGAAAATGGATGGATGGATGTTTGTATTCCACCTGAAAAGCATTGATGTTCATCTTGTGCTTATTTGAAACACTGTGTTGTGAATTGCAAAGTGAGATTAGCAAAGTCGATAAATAACAGAAAATCTATTAATCTCTAAAAGAAAAGAACACAGATAAAGCCAGACTGACCAGCAAACTTGGTGCTTCAGGACGGTGCTCCACTTTAACCTCATAAAACTTTAATCCCTAGTTTGCTATAGTGATTTGTCTTTGCTCTAAAACTGGTATTTTAAAAAAAAAAAAAGTATATAAAAATGCTTCAAATGCTGCAACGTCAGTGCAGGCCTAAACTAAAGTCACGTTTTTATTCTTATTTTCATTGGCAACATGTTGTCAACATATTGAGTAGAAATGATTTCAGAGGAAGCTGTGTTAGCCTCAGAGCAGAGCGTAACGCGTTCCAAGCAACATGCTGACAGCAGAAGAAACGCATGCGGGGTTTCTTAAAGCAGGCGAGTGATTAGTGATCCGAATCAGCCAGCTAGATCTTGGACCACGGACGCACTTGTGCTCCTTCCCTTTCATTCAGCTGTTTCAGAAGCGACACCTCCCCCTCTTTCTTTCCCAATTCTCATCCAGCTCTGAGTGCAGTCATTTCTAGTGCAGAGAAATGTCCCCAGTGACAGTAAGGGATGACGCAGGCTCTCTCTTCCTCTCTCTGTTTCACTAACCATCACCATCCCACCCTCCATCTCCTTGTAGCTCCAACACCATGTTTTCCCTCTCCTGACTTGCTCTCCCCTTCTTTTTTTCCTGCTTTGGTACTACCCTTTTCTCCATTTCCTCGCCCAGTCTCCCCGTCCCCCTCTCCTCTCACTGCCTCCCCCTCTCTCCCCTCCTTCTCACTCTGCTCCGGCACTGCAGTGCTGATTGTGATTGAACACACACACACAAACACACGCGCGTGCACGCACATACACAGGCTAGCACGCCCGAACACACGCACACAGGAGCGTAGCTGAGTAGCAAGTACTGCAGCAGCATGCAGCATCTGCGGCTCAGCCATTCAGGGAATGAAGGAAGCAGATCGCGGGAGGGGAAATAGTTTGCTACCTCAGAGCAGCCTGCTTGTGCACCTTAGCAGAGGTGAGGATAATGCATTTCAAGAGTGGATGGCTTATGCTATCCTGTCTCTTCTGCACTGCCTCTGCATCCCGCTCACCCTGCTCCTCCCACTCCAACTCTTCCTCCTCCTCCTCTCTACAGCATCATTAGACAGGACTACAGATTCACCGGGACTGGCAAGCGGTGGATGGTCAGGGTATTTTTTTTTTTTTTACCCCCCAGCTGAAGGATTCTTCTGTGGCTATGCTACATCTGCACCCTGGCTGCTGCTGGCTGGATTGTTAACTGACTTCCGGAGCTTGAAAATAGCACCGAAGCGTACGAGGAATCTTGGATGTGTGTGTGGCATTCTGTACCAGTGTTGTCGCTGGTGCATTTCCTTCTTTTTTTTTTTTTTTTGTTTTTTTTTTCCCTGCTGGTTGTTTTTGCCTTCTCAGAGACTGGCTAGCAGGCACTGCAGCATCAGGACCGCAAGATCCATGAAGGGTAGGGCATGAGGACCCAGGGGCAACCCCAAGGAAGGGCTTGAGTACTTCCATTGGTACCACTGCTGAGGTGCTCATCTTGATTTTTCTATTTTTTTTTTTTCCAGAAAGGGGTGTCTGGTGGGGGGTTGGTGTGGGTGGTGGCAGCACAGGTAACTAGGCCCCTACAGAGCAGAGCGGGTGGCTCTTGCGTAGAGGAGCCAGGCAGGACGTCCTGTGGGAAAGGGGGGAAGAAGGGCTGACTGGAACGTTGGACTCCTGATGGTGGCTATTTTTGTCTCCCCTAGCTGAGCGTTTGGGACAGCAGGTGGAAGAGAAGATGCTTATGGCCCGAGACACGGCCCGGGATGAGGCTCAAAAGCTACACAGGAAGTGGCTGAAGCACCAGGCCTTTATGGCAGAGCTGGCCCGCAATAAGGAATGGCTGGCCAAGATAGAACAGGTGAGTGGAGGCACCATGAGGGGGAGAGCAGAAAGGCGGCACACGCTAAAGGGGGAACACAAGAGTTCGCGGTGGGTGTGGTGAAAGTTGGAAGTGAAAAAGGTGAAGCTGAGTGAGGTGTCATCACTCGGCTGTTGTATCTTCACCATGCTCAGGAACGTCCTGTTACACTCTCAAGGTTACATAGAAAGAACAGTGGTGTCATTTTTGCTTTCACATTTAGTCGGATCTTCATGCCTCTTTTAGGCCTTTTTGCACTAATCAGACTTGGACTTGCAGGCTGCAGAGAATCAAAATGAGAAAGCTCTAACTTTACAGCAGAAACACAACGTGTGCTACAGAGTCTGGTATAAGTCGGTGTGAAGCATTTATTGCTCTCTCTTGTTTGGTTTTTTGGTCCTGCATTGCCATCATGCTTTGCTACAACCCATCTACGCAGGATACCCTCCATGCTCTCCGGCGCCAGTGGATTGAAATCCACATGAGCCTCTAATGAGACCTGTTGACATCATTTTGGTTTCCAAGTTAAGCTTGTTGTTTAAAAACATATCACAGAGTTTCTGAACACGGTATGACATCTTCAGCTCAGGACCAGCACTGATTTGTATTTAAAGCAGAACAAGACATCAATCTTCCAGCTGCAGCTGAAATAAAAGCACATTCTGGTCATACTAGTCATTGGAGCTGTAATGGCACAAAAGTATAGACTCAGCATATGCTAGGTGGTTATTTCAGTCACTTATTCAGCCGTTCTGCTCTTTGTAGAGAAACTTCAAGCTTAACAAGTTGATATTTGCTGGTTATGTGGTCGTCTGTGCTCACACCATGAATGTCTTTTTTTTTTTTTTTTTCATAAATATTTCAAATTTATTCAATTCGACCATCTTGGAAGCCGTCTATAAGCCAGCTTAGCGTCAGTGTGCAGCAAAATCTGTGTTGCTCTTTGCTCCCTATAGCTGGAGAAAACTTCAGTCACTCCTGCACAACCAGAGAGCAGTTTGCTGGAAACTGTTAGATTTAAACCATGCCCCTTTTAAGTCTTAGCAGAACTTGCTGCTGGTAATCAGGGCCCATGTATTGATGACTTATTGTAGTAAATCATCAATAGACTTACTACAATCTTTGACTGATCTCTAAAAATGACTGCAATCTAGATAAATCAAGAAGTGGTGTTCTGCTTTCCAAAGCCCTAGCAACACACGAGTATCCACAAAATGTCACACAGAAACCTTTTCTTTCTTGAAAACGCAGCAAACCTTTGTCACCTCTGACCAACATGCAATGTATTTACATCCCTTATAATATAAGAGTGTTTGTTGATATTTCCTTGTGTCTTAATTATTTATTTCTTTTGAATACATTCAAAAATTGATTAGACTTTATAGATTTTTGCACACCATTGTGGTAGTAAGCTGTGTGATAAAATATTAATTAGATACCAGGGAAACTAATTATAACCACAGCCGTGGAGTCAACACTACTAAAGTTTATTATCTATTGAGGAAAAGCTTTGGTTGTCCATGTGTGTGCAATGTGTTCTTCTTAGTTTTGGGACAACAACAACAAAAAACAAACAAACCTGAATTTGCTTTGTGTCTTCAGTTCTTCACTAAGTATTTGAATACAGGCATACCGGCTTGTTTTTTTTTTGTTTTGTTTTGTGAGCTGAAGTTCAGAGCAGGGGATACGATCTCTCTTCAACTGTTAACAATGTGGAGGTGTTTGAAATATTCAGGGGAACACAGGAACAATTGATTTTCTGTTTTACACGTATTCCTTTTTTATTGGTTTGACAAAACAAATTCTTTGCCCAAACCTGAACAAAACAAACGTACACTAATTGGACATTTCCTGGTAAAAGTTAATTTGCTGTAGCATTCGCAGCTCTGGTCTTATTTTAATAAAGAAGAAAAAAAAATCATATTTTTGTGATATTTTCATGAACATTTGGGGAAAATTTGAGATCTTTGTGCCTCTTCAGGCCGTTTTGTGTTAATCAGAGTTTGATTTAAGAGCTGCAGAAAATCAAAATGAGAAAATGCTAACGGGAAAGCAGAAAACTGAGAGTTTTAGAAATCCTAACATTATGCCTTATTTCATTTGTGCCCACCATCACTTCTGCACTTGACTCAACATGGTAGGAGTTATACCACACTCACCTTACTTTGACTTGAAATAGTTGATTTATCCAGGAAAACACAAATTGCATTTATTTACCAGATTTCTCTCTCAGCACTGCGTTAGCCATGCTCAATAAGTCCAAATAGCTAGTTGCACTACACCATTTGCATATTGTTTTTACTTATCAAACGAATCTTGAAGCCGAAATGTAAAATTCATGTCTAAGAACCAGCACAGGGCTGTACTTTGACTGGGCCATTACAAAACCCTGATACTCTTCTTATTCTGGCATTGTGTGGGTTCGTTGCTGTGTTTGGGATCATTGTTCTGTTGATGACCCTATTTGGACTCACACATTACCCTGATACCCACCATTCTGGACAGCTGGTTTGTAGTGTTGTTACTGTTATACACGGTTTAGTTATAAGCGACTTGGCTGAGTGACACTGCTGCTTTAGGCCCATCTCTCCAATGGATATTGTGATTCAACCAGAAGCAACTTTAACATATTCTTTTCTAGACTGAAGCTTCTGCCTTCTTGCATCCCTTTAAATAAGTTTTCATAATTTTTTTTTTCTTTTTCTAATTGTACATTTTAACAGACTCATGGAGTCTGAACGCGTACTTTTGGGTTTATTGCAATTTATTTGAGCATTGCACAATTTAACCTTGGGGTCTGTCTTGCGGGACGTCAACTACATTTTCATTTACATTGTGAAAAATCCTTTTCACAGCAGAATGATCCAGTCTTTTGGGTGTGACCTTATTAGCGTTCCAACATTGAACTACAGCAACAGTTCATTTGCTAAGACCACGTTGTGTTAACACCCACCACCTGTAACCTCCAGTCAAGCTACTCCTGCCTCTATTGAGGGAGTTACACCTGCTGATGATCAAACAATCGGCTGCATTTTACTAACAGCATCTAGCTGCTACATTAAAATTCTTTGTGGCGTATGCATAGCTTTTCCACACGTAGATCTTCTCTTTTTTGGGTTCATCTTTGTTTAATAGATCATGAAACTATGGAATCTGCTGCATATTTTTGCAAACTTGAGCCAGTATTTAAATCATTTTCGAACCAAATGAAGACTGAATAATTAAAGGAATTGGTGTTTACAAATTGTTGATGTCCAACTTTGAAGCAAGTTCGACCTAAAAGCGAAGGATTTTATAGTCTTTATCTATCTTATGAGCAGCTGATTCACAGTGGAGATGGAGACAGTGGAGTGGCACCAGAACAAGTGACAGGTTTTGACTAGAATCATCCATACAAAAACTTCATCTTTACGCTTTTCCTTCAAAACAGTCCATCGTGAAACTTTTTTTTTTAAGAATCAAGGTTGTCATAATTTATAATAACTGTGTTTCCATTAGTCATAAAATAGCGCAAAATGAAATTACGAACATAAATTCTCTTAATTTGTGCTAGGATGAAGTGGTTTTTCAGTCAAATCAAAATAGATGTAATTCGCAAAACTGCAATGGAAACACTTTATTCACATCATACAAATCGTATGATTAGCAGCTGGATGTTACTACTGGTGAAAACGATGAAGAAGACGACAGGAAGTAGTAGGAGGATGATGGTTTGGAGGATGTTTTTCGGACAATAAGCAGCCGGCTCTCAAAAGCGTCGCACAGTTCATTGACAATTCTGTGCCAGTGAACAGAACATGAATCCATAAGTCTTTTGTGAAATTGCAGATTATAATTTCCCCAAAACGCAGCACATGTAGCCGCTCCCGATTATAAGGGGTCGTTCCAATGCCTGACCAAGATGCAGATGTCTCCACTGATGGCTGATAGATGATGAATGATAGCAACATGACTGAATTATGAATATATCTCATGTAGTTGTTATACATAAATCGCTGCCATTATTTTTAACAGCTTATCGCATGAACTAGATTATTCAAGTGTGATTTTCATTTCATTTCTCATTTAACGGAACAACTAGATTGAAAAAAAATTTTTTTTTTCGACATTAACGAAATATTGACAGAGATTTGTGCACATTTGTAATATAAACGCATCTACTGTTATTCCACTTTTGTACTTTTTTTGTCTTTGCCTATTTGATTTCATTCGATCATATTACACATTTCATCCTATTTCAGCTGCAGAGATAAACAAAGTGAAAAATGATGCAGTTTTATTGCTTATTCATTAGCACATTTGGATAAACTTTTTGATGCAAAAAATAATAATAATAAAAATAATAATAATAGTAAACCAGGAACCTAAAGTGAGGCCTTACACTGAGTGCAGAAGATGGCTGCCTCATAGACTGTCTCTCCGGTGCCGGCTGCCGTGAGTTTCCCTGTGTCGTGTCCAAACAGATAGCTACGGAGCCCGTCGTGTCACTCAGGCCCTGCTAGCCTTGCCTAATCCAGCCATCCGTCTCTGTCGCTACCCGAGAGACGGCGAGAGAGGAGGACGCCGCTTCCTGTTGTGTTCAGAGAACTCATCGTCCTCTCGGAGCATTCCCGTCGCGGCCTGCGCCTCTGTTCTCTCGCAGCACTTACTCAGCACATGAAGCCGGGGCCGACGCGTGCATGTGGGGGATCTGTGGGTGCTTCTCTGTTACAGTGAGAAGACTCACAGTTGACCTTGTGCCAAGCCTCGGCACGAGCTCCAAGCTCAGCACTCTAGCACATAAACAAGGATGGAGCTTGAGCAAATTCTGTTTATTAGCTATAGATTAACTAATAAAATGTCATGTGAATAAAGTATAACTTTCACGAGGAAGTCCGGTTTCTCTTTAAGCGCATGGATATTATCCATGTGGTACTAAAAAAAACACATTTCTGTGCCTTCTGTGTATGTACTGTAATTATGAAATCTCACATGAAACTTCAAAATTTGGCAACCAAGTAAATAAATAAATTTACAAAAGAAGCTTCTTCAGATACTTCAGCATCTTAAAAAGAAGTTGAATACATCTTCTATTCCTTGATTTTATATTCTTCTTTTAAAA
Organism: Poecilia latipinna; assembly: GCF_001443285.1. Classification (NCBI taxonomy): domain Eukaryota; kingdom Metazoa; phylum Chordata; class Actinopteri; order Cyprinodontiformes; family Poeciliidae; genus Poecilia; species Poecilia latipinna. The sequence continues at coordinate 65,214 of NW_015112894.1, forward strand.
GATTTCTAACCTGGTGGTCTTTATTTTTGCTTCAAATGGTCAAAAAGAGAAAAGGAGGAAAACTTGAGTATCTGAAAAGTGTGGCATGCATTTGTAGTCACCTCTCTGAGTTAGTTCTTTGTAGAACCACCTTTCATTGTGATTCATTTATCAAGTCTTAAATGGACTTAAGTCTGGAATTTGACTGGGCCATTCAAATACATCATTGTGGAGTCATCTAAAACAATCAGTTGTAGCTATGACTTTAAGCTTTATGGTCTTGGTCCTTTTAGTTTTCCATCACACACACAGCATCTTCAAAAGTCCTACAAGTTCTCATGTTCAAGTTCTGAAAGTGTAAGCACCGAGATTCACTGCAAATATGTTGCATTCATGGGGGTCAGGCTTTATATAAGGAATTGGTTGGAAACAAAAGAACAAAAAGGAAGGACTTGCATATTAGATGTAAATGTAAAGTTTGAAATTACAAATATTTCCGCTCATCAGTTTCTTTTACCATACGTGTCCAGAACCTGAAATACTTTAGTCAAATTCGAGACTTGCTTTCGGCTTTCTGGACACCATGGAAACCCAGAGGAGGCCAAAAATGGAAAGTCTTGGTGTCATTTGACCCTCATCCACATGTTTTTCTGTGTCCTACATGGCTTGTGGCGATCTTTGAACCGGTCTTTTTAAGGTTTTTAAGGCTTTCTTCCTGCCAGTCTTTGCCGTATTCTGTCCATTTCTAGATGACCTCTTAAAGGTAGCTCTGTAACTTCTTGCTCCCTGACCTGTCTGCTGTGTACCTTAGTTTTTGTGATGCTGTTTGTTCTCTAATGTTCTCTTACAAACCTATGAGGCCTAACACAGGACAGATGGATTCATGCTATGTTTATGGTTGTTGTGTAACAAACTGTGGATAAGTTTAAGAGATATTTGCAATGACTTTTCTATAAAAATTTCTGCCACTTCTTGGAATTATTGATAGGTCACCTTTCGTCATAAGAGTTTTGAGTTGGACTGACTGTTGAACTGTCTCTCTGAGCTACTGCAGACAGCTGATTGATACTCGCAACAAAAATGACTCACTGTTTTATCTTGGCAAAAGATTTCGTCGTTGACTTGTAAGACTAACTACAAATTATGAAGTATCTGATGCAGTGTCTTCAAGTCACTTGTTTAGCGCCTCTTTGCCATCATCCTAATCTTTAGCCTCTTCCACAGACTCTCTATCACATTCAAAAGTAGGAACTCTGGCTGAGCTACTTCAAAACGTTTCTTCCGGTCAGAAAAAAGGACAGCCTCCTTCCTTCTTTTACATGCTACTTTTACTTACTGTATGTTCAGATTTCGAACATCCTTAGATTCATAACCAAAGTGTCTCCTGGAAGGCATTCACGTATCATGTTATCATAAATCAGTTCAGAGCTTTTATTTCCTGCTTCAGCTATAAGACGCCTCTGCTTACTGTCGGTGTTTGTCTCTAAATGGAGCGTGGTTTCTTTCTCAGGTGTGTAGTTTGGACCCCATTATTCACCCTGTGACTCCAAAAGGCTTTGGTGTTATAACTGTATTCGATACATTTATTTCTTTTATTTCTTTTTTATAAACAAGTTTTTTTGTCCATCTTCCTACTTATTGCTGGTTCTGTTGCATGAACTCTGACTTACTAATCCAGGAAAGGCATAAATCTGTAGCTCAGATTTACGGATCATATTTGAACATATTACATATGTATATATATTTTCACAATTTGTGATTGTGCTTCACATATTTTTTGACATTTTTTATGAGCTTTGATTTTTGTTTTGTTTTGTTTTTCTCTTGAAAATGGTCAGCAGCAAAGACAAGATGGAAATTACCAATAAGGCAGCAGAAACACTGCAGAACTGCTACAAAGCAGACTGGTTCCTCACAAATTTTACAAATATGTATCAGAAATAGAACGTGAACAAAATTAGAGATTCATTTCAAATTTCAAGTGAATGTAAAAACTGAGCTGTGTCTTTATTGTCATCAGTCATTCAAGTGTAAAGTTTCTGAACCCAGAATAATTTTCCGAGCTTCACACAATACAACCACATAAATCAATTTTTGTATCTGAAAAAGAAAAAGATTTAGGTGGTTACACCCTGGCTAAGAAATGTAATAAATGAAACTATCCCAATCAATATTTAATTATTATTGTTAAGGAAGATGTTAAGCAGAACCTCTTCTGCTAAAGGCTCAGACTAAGCCTTTAGTCTGAGGTTTAATATCAGATGTTTTTTGCTCAGCAACATCATTTATTCACAAACAAGCTCCAACATTTGTTATGCCTGTGTCATATTTAATTTCTGTTTGATTCAACTAAGACATTTCTTTTAGGAAATGAAACAGGAATCTCTATAAAAAATAACAAAACAATGAAGAAAGAAAAACTATGTATTCCGCCTCTGATGTGAACTTGTTTTCCAATATAGTCTGGTATTAGACATGTTGATCTGGGAATATATTGCATTGTAAGGATACTCAGAGGTGTTATGTTGAAGGGATCCATCTAAACGTTGGAGGATAGACGTTTTCTAGGGCTGAACTTGGGCACCCTGGACTTTCATCCCCAGATTGTCATTTGAAACGGAAAAGAAAAAAAATAGAGACGTTGACTTCACTGGCAAAGTAATTTAATCCGTCCTGATGAGGGAGCAGATTGTAATGTCTTGTCCTTAATCCCAATAAGCACACAATATGCTACTGGGTTGCATCACAATCAGTCATGGCGGTTTCATGTGAAAGCACCTTATTTCTTAAAGTTTAGTCCTGCCTTACCCAGGTTTTTAGCGATGCCAACATGCATGGTAAAGCATAGAAAGCAGTGTGCCGCCAACTTTACGATTTGGGACATTTCACTTGCTACCAACTGCAAAACTTGCATCTGTCACTCTCTTGCTTCGAGGTCCAGAGCCGTAGCATTGGAGGTAACTTCAATCCTCCATTACATTTAACTATAATAAACACCAAGGCATGCAGAACATGTCTAGAAGTTGGCTTGAAAGTGTCTTCTAAATGCTGCTTTTCACTGACAAGTGCAACACATTCTGACACAAGCCTTGATTGGTCATATTGTAGAAACCTATGGCGTTATCACAGCTGATAGTCTGCTAGATTCAGTTCAATTATTGGGTAGCAAAATGACAACGTTTGTTACATTTTCAGCTGCTGGGGTTCGCTTTTACACTTCACTGTGCCAAACAAGCCTCACCTCTGAAAAACCTTTTTACCTCCTCACCGGTGGGCATGTTGCACCAAGAGCCACTGAAGAAAATGACACCAGAACCTCTTAACAAGACACTGAGTACAACTTCCTTCATCGCAAAAAGCGAAACAAAAATGGAGATTTTAGTGGTTGTAGGATTTCTCTTTCATTTTTCGCAAACTACCGTGAGCCATTTCTCTCACCAGCTCTAGACACGAGTGATTGTTTTGGTTGTTATTACCCAGAATGCTCTGCACGATAGTCCATTTCCTGCTTTTGGATTGGTTTCTACTCCGCTTGGGGTTCACATATGTATTCACACCACTCCAGAGATCACTTCAACCGAACCAACACCTAGGTTTGTAGGCAGACCAGAGTTTGCATTTTATGCATTCACACCTCCCTAAACGGGCCAGGCTCTCTAGACAAAGACATTAGAATTCGATTGGACTGCACCTTAGTCACCAAGGAAACATTTTGTACTTTGCATCAACATGGTTCACACCCAGTATTAGATGAGGATTCACCTCCATCACCTCCAGTTAAGCCTCAGTGCCACAGTCTCTGCTTAACCTGGGTTGTAGTAACTAAGCCAAATGATTTTTTTTTTAACTAAATCTTGCTAAAACAATTTGTAGGTAATATTTTGGGGAAAACTGAAATAAAAGTCCATTGGAAACCTTCAAGATCCCAAAACCTGAGCAGAATTGGGCTTGAATTCCTCCTAGGATGATTGCTACACAGCTCAAAAACCAATGCAGTAAAGTCAAACATTGACTAAAAAAGTGCACAGTGAAATGTACGGTAGGATATTTTGGTCCCATTCGATTTTGGAAGACATGTTTAAACATGTCGGAAGAGAGAAAATTGCAAAATGAAGCACTGTAAATGTGCTGATAACAGCGCAAACGGGCATATTTGGTGGGCAGTCGTTGTTGTTTGTATTAAATAAGCCCTTTCATCCCACCTACTGTTCAGCTATGCTGCGTCAGCATTGCAAGAAAGCCAGCAGAATTTGGCTGCACGCTGCCGCCATGAGACCGTGATGTATGCGTGCTGGCCTTTAAAATATCCCACTATGTTTGCCATAAGCGCCTTGAAGATTCGTTTTCACAAATGCCCATTGGATCACACAGTTCTCTGAGAGTGCAGCACCACAACAGCCTCATTCCTGTTCTATAAACCTTTGATTCTTTCGCCTTTCGCTCGCCTTCTTCCTCTAGTCTGCTTCCTCCCCGCACCCTCCCTCCCTCGCTCTTCCTCTCCTCTCCTCCTCCCCTCTCTGATTCCTTCTCCTTCTGCCTCACCTCGCGTGTCCGTAAAGCCGAGAGACGGAGGAGAGAGCGAAGGAGAGGAGAGGGAGCCGCTTGCTTTCTGCTGGCTCTGCATTATGGGAGGGAAAGCGAGGCTGAGGAAAGATAGGAGCAAGAGAGGGATGTTTGAGAGTGTGAGTGCTAGCAGCAGTTGAGCAGAGAGCTTGTGCCAAGAGAGGGAATGCAGCACTGCATTATGAAAGCCATAGGATATACCTCAGGTTCAACTGTGCGAGAGATTACAGAGCGAAGCGGCGGTCGGGGCGCGCGTTTCATCGCGTGTAACTCCCGCCATCTTTTAACGTAGAGAAAATGTGCCTTTTATTTGACGTTGCACTGCAGACTGGAGCGCACACAGGGCTTCCTTCCCTCAAAAGTCAATTCCACAAGCTTCTATCATCTCATCCAAATCACATTATTCACAGAGCCTGGTGTTTCAGGGAGGAAAAGGGAGCAGAGAAGAACAATGGGGAGGATATAACAGGGGTTTGTTAGAAATACCATGGATGATTTTTAGGTCAACTCAAGGCCAAATGATGCTTTTTCTTTTTCTACACCTGCTTGTGAGCATGTAGGGGGGCCTCCCGCCTTAGGATGGAGATCTGTTATGCCCAGCTATTTTAGGCACTCACCCTGTTTCTGGCATCATCTGTTATTCGCTCAGGACGTTCCTGTGATACTGCAACAAAGATCCACAGGTTTTTGTTTTGTTATGTGGTGCCTGGGAGAAATATTCATGCATACACAAATTACTTAAAGTTATGATTATGAAGTAAATGAACTGAACTTGTATAGTGCTATTGCAATCATTTTGACCACTCAAACTAAAGCGCTTTGCTAGGTCACATTAACACACAGATCGGTGGGCAATTTGGGGTTAAGTGCCTTACCCAGGGGTTTATCGACATGTGGCAGGAGGAAGCTGGAATCGAACCTACAACCTTCCGATCACAAGATGACGACCCTCTACCCAGAGACCCACAGTCGCCCTAAAAGTGGAAGTAAATATGTGGTTTTCAGTCGTTTTTGTAAGAATCAGTAAACGTGGTATTTGAATTCAACACCCTTCACTCTGATACCCCTAAATAAAAAGCCACCTATCATGCAAAATTCACTTTTTGTGCATTTTTGTATTTCCATTTGGTTTTCCCCAGTTGTCCCAATAAAATAAATTCAAGTTTTGAGGTTGGAACCTGACAAAATGTGAAAGATTTCGAGGGATGTGGATACTTTTTCTCTCAGTGGGCACTGTTGCATCCTGGGAAAGTGGGCTGTATTCCTCTGGTAGCCAAAAACTGATCAATTCCAGTAAAATTATATTTATGGCATTTATCGAATGTGATTGTAAGCTGGATTTGACATGTAAAATGGCTGACAGTGAACAAGTTGTGCTGTTGATGGATTTCTAGAGTGGTAAAATTTGGGGCAACAATCACTTGAGAGCATAAGAACCTTCCCTCGAAGCAAAGCCTGACATTAAAGACTGTCTGTGTGCAGAGTGAGGAGGAACCGATCAGCCAAAGCAGGCCTTTCGCCGCCGATAACGTTTTATAAACTCGACGCGTTGTGGCTCACAGTAAAATAATGCATTTTAGTAACTGCTTGCTCATTTTGACTTTCTCCACCCAGGAGGGTCAGGAGCTGATCCAGGAGAAGCCGGAGCTGCGTCCGGTCGTGCAGCAGAAGCTGGAGGAGATCAGAGAGTGCTGGTCGGACCTGGAGACCACCACCAAGGCCAAGGCCCGCCAGCTCTTTGAGAACAACAAGCCCGAGCCAGCGGTGAAGAGCTACTCGGACCTCGACAGCCAGCTGTCCCACCTGCAGCAGCAGCCCCCCCAGCTGGAACAGGCACACCACCTGCCCACCTTCAATGAGCAGCTCCAGAAATTCCAGGCAAGCGCCAGCGCCTTACTGGGTCGCCCCGAGGAGACATTTACAGCACCTATCAGTCTGTTAATGAGCAGCAACACAACATCTCCGATGATCCAAACCTTCTCCTCAGCAGCAGCTTGTCAAAGAGGAAACTGTCATCCTCCATGTATTAAGTTCAATTCAATCAATTTTAAATTTAATTTTGCTTTAAAATTAAATGCAGACCCATTCAATAAATTGATTTTTTTTTCTTTAAAGTTTATATTAGGAACTCTAACTCTGAGTGAAACATTTTATATACAGGGTGGGTCATAAGTTTCCACACATAGAAAAAATAAACATTTTATATTGGACAACCGTTTTTATTTTTGTGGGACTCTGTGTAATCGCTGCACGTCTTGGAACACTTTGTGGATGATTTGCAACATTTCCAGCTTTCTGAAACTTACAAATAAGTTTTGCCACAGTGCTGTGTGTGTGATGCTCATTCCATGTTTTCTGTTAGAGTTTCATGCAGCAATGCGACCACTTCCCAAGCCAGCCGTCGATATAATTTCAATTCTTTGCTCTTTTGTCAAACGCGTCATCTTGGGTGCCTGAAATATAAAAGAAATTTTACATTCTCCTACGTATGGAAACTTATGGCCCACCCTGTAGATTAACTGTTTATCCACCATCATCAGTACCTATGCTAACTAGCCTTAGCATTTGTGTCAGGTGGTGAACCAGCTGAGAGTAAGGGAGATAAGTAGCGCGTACAAGAGGGTGATTGACAGCACTAAGACGGTCCCCCTGTCTCTTATTGGTTGCTTCTGACTGACTGTATTTCTGCAGTTAGAACTGGGAACAGCATTTACATTTTATCTGTCTGATAGTGTCACAACATTATGATAATTTTAACAAATACGTGGAAAAAAAAAATTGTAGTAAAATTTACATGCTGCAAGTTTAAAGGTTGTGTTTTTGAAACGAGCCTCATCAGAACATACGTTCTAATTTCATGAATGTGACCGTGTGTCTCACTCAGACTGCTGTCTGTGCACAGCGACTTACTAAAATTTACTTGCCAACTTTTATGCATTTTATCACATTACACCAAGCAGCTACAAACGTCAGTGTGTTCAGTCGGGATTTTAAGCGATAGACCAACATAAAGGCGTACTTACTGTGGTATGGAAGACAAAGGATGAATGATTACTTTAATAATTTTCTTTAAATGTTAAAATTTGAAAAGTGTGGCTCATTAAATTCCAGTGCAACCAACTTGCAATCAGAAGTCACATATGGTAGTGAGGTTCTAAAAGTATTTTTCTAATTGAGCATCTCACAGGGGTCTGTTCAGTCCATCATCTGAAAATGGGAAGCGGATGGACAGACATGACCGTCCACCTAAGCTGAAAGGAGACCATTAGTCAGAGAAGCACAAGTCAGCTGGGAGAATCTGTGCATGTGGCAGCTGGACAATTCTAGCTGAGAAGAAAGCCTTGTGATGTCAGGTTTGCAGTTTGCCATAGGCCACGTCAGGGACGCTGCAAACCTGTGGAAAAAAGACCAAAACTGAACCTTTTGTCCAAAATATAAAGCATTAATTATAATTGCTGAAAGAAATAACACTGGTTGTTAGGGGTGCACCAATACATTTTCCTATGGCTTTCCACAATCAGTTCCAATCAGTTCCATGAGAAACCGATCTTATCCATTGAGCTTATCTAACTCTGCAAAGGCCTGAAAATCAGCCACTATCTCCTTTTCCCTTTTGCTCTGCTGAGGGAGAGCTGACTGACAGACCCGCCCACCACCCCACTGTTGCCAACTAAACAACTTTGTCCCTATATTTCAGGTCAAAGCAATTGGTATGGGCCAAAATCAGACAAAGGCAGACTAAACAGACTAATCATAAAAATCAGGATGAGCAATCAGTGAGCCCCTGATGGACATCAGTTTGGACAGATTATCCTCAGTGTCTACCATGATGGTGGCGGCATCATGCTTTAATGAGCCGGGACAAAGAAGTTAGTCAGAGTCGGTGGGATTAAATCCAGGACATCACAGAGAAGAAGGGAGATGTAACACAAGAGTGGCGGTTCACCTGCCAGCAGGACAACGACCCTCAACATACATCCAGTGCCACAGTGGAACGGTTTGGATGGAATCGTATTGATATGAATGTCCAAGTCAGTGTTTTGATCTAAATTCAATTGAGAGTCTGGGGCAAAACGTGACTGAGGTTGTGCTATCTCACGAAGAAAAGACAAACCTTTCGGCCTTTAGATGTACAACGCTGGTAGAAGCTGAAGCTCAAGCTGCACAAGCAGTGACAGTGGGCTCTGCAAAGTATTAATTTTGGGCGTCTGAATAGAAACGCAGCTCACACTTGTCAGATTTTGAAACAGTATCTATCATTTTGTGCTACCTTACAGCTATGCGCTTGTTCAACAGGTTTGAGTAGTTCTCGAGGCACTGTACAGCTCCGTCTGAAACCTTTCAGTTTGCTCCGCGGTGGCATGTTCTCAAACGTAATGTTCAGTGGCATTAAAAAAATAAATAAATGAATGCCTCGTGTGCTTTTTTTATTCTTCAAGTGAGGCAAACTATTATGTAACCCTGATATGTTCTGACAGGAAAACAGCTGATGCGCTCTGTCCACTTTTCACATACAGTGGCTGCAACATGACCTTCCTCTTCTCTTCTCTGCAGGCGATGGAGTCTCAGATCGGGGACTTCTACAAGGACATGGGGGAACTGGGAGGCCTGCAGGGCCTCAGCCTTCCCCAGCGAGGCCTGGTGACGGGCGACAAGGAGGGCGGCGAGCAGGCGGGTGAGGTGGAGACCCGCATCGTTCGCCTCATCGAGCCTCTGAAGGAGCGGCGCCGCATCCTGCTGGCTTCCAAGGAAATGCACCAGGTTGCCCAGGATCTGGAGGATGAAATTGTGAGTTTCCTCTTGCTTGATGAAAATCCATCACTCAGCTGCTGGTGATGAGACACACATGCGTTATGGTTTTAGTCAGAAGCCGCATCCACTCATCCAGGACCTGAATGCCATCTTAATTTGGGCTTTTAATATTGCATTTCAGCCAGTATTTTTTCAGGATACAATTTTACAAAGAATAAGAAACTTCAAATCATTTTTAAAACAGGAAGTAGGTGCACAATTTTTTATATATTTTGAATATTTTGTTAACTTCGGCAATGTGCAGGCATTCCTTGTAGCCTGCAACAAATCTCTGGAGAAACTTAAATAATGAGTTATAACAACATTTAATTTCCCTTTGGGATTAGTAAGATAATTTTGAGTTGAATTGAATTGAGAAAGTGGTATGGACCGCCCTATGAGGATTTAATCCAAACCCTAACCCTTTAGTTTGAATAAGTATCTCAAAGTGCTACAACTGAATAGTAAAACATTTGAAAGGTATATAAAATAAACTTATTTGAGCTTTCCATCATGTTATAATGTTATTCCCTCATGAAAAACATACCTTGTGTGTTTGATTCTTTAATGCATGTTTGAGAAATCCTTTAATCCCCGTGGCAACCATTCAGCTGTGCCAAACACCCGGGTGGAGCAAGCAGCGCCTTCGAGGCGCAGCTCCTCCTCAGAGCTCCACTTTCCAATCGTTTCCGAGTCAAAAATTGTTCATGAATTGAAATGTGACCCTAAAAACTGGAGTTGGATTGAATCACTTGACACTGAAAGATTTGCTTCTGCAGTTTGCACCCTGCCTTTCAGCTGTGCTAAATATAGGTGCAGAAACATTCTGGTTCACATTTAATAAATTGCATTGCAGGTGCTAAGTCAATACACTTGCATATCGTCCTCGCAGTATTTTACACTTCCTGATGATCAGCATATGTTCTGCATATTCATGAGAGTAAACATGCTAAATGTAAACCTTGTAAGGGTTTGCTTGCATAACCTTTAAAAGCCTACAAAGGTTTTAAAACATCCAAATAGTTGGGGATTAATGTGTATTTGAGCTAGAGTGTGTATTTTTGACTGCATTAGTTGTCTCCTAACTTCTCCTCTGTAAGTCAAAAATATCTTGCAAGTTTTAGATTTTGAATTTAAATGACTGAGTTTGTGAAACGTAAACTCACAGTAGTGAGTTGTGCAAAATTTTTGCTAACTTTGTTATGTCTCCAAGAGTTGAGGAAAAGAATGGATTTTTTTTTAAGTTAGAGCTTAAAAGAAAATGAAAGAAGAAAAAGAAGCACTATTTCCCAGGGTGCTTTGCAGCAGATGTTTGTATCCTGTATTGCGCAGTGAGTGAGATTGATCTGCTTGAGTGTTAAAAGACAAAAAATAACTGTTATTTTCGCAACAGTTTGAGGACCATGTCTTATTGTTTAAGCCTTGTTCAAATTAATTGTTTCTGAGGAGAATCCCTTGTGATATTTAATAAAAATGCATCATCAGATATTTTGTACATGCAAGTTGAACCAAGAATTTAATTTCTTCTTACTTACGATAAGTACTCGTTTCAACTTTATAATGTGAGTAAAAACAACAAAGAAGCTGAGGGCAGTTTTCTCGCATATTGTGATATAAATATTTGGTTTAAATCACAATATTAAGTTAAAACAACTCCCAATTCAAGACTAATGAGCAATCAGAGTCTAAAAATAACTAATGTCCCTTAAATCAGCTTTGTTACAATTCAAATTCTGAGTTAAAACCAAAACAGTTTTCCTGTCAAACTTTCATTTTCAAATTAAAACAACCTTCAAATGTTTTAGTGTGTGTGAATCAGAGACATTCCATGATAAATTCAAACTCCAGCACTCAGTTTGTATTTTGAACAATCATTAAAACTGTTTGTTGTGTCCAAGTTTATCATCAAAAGACCAGAATTAATGACATTTATTCTTACAGTGAGTCTAAAAAAAACATGCTACGAAAAAGGTTTAAAAAAGAAAAACTGGGAAAATTCATATTTCATATCGTTGCTGAAATTCTTAAATGTTCATTCTAAAAATAATAATAATAAATAAACGATGCGCTTATCTTTGTTTAAGATGTGGATCCAAGAAAGGCTTCCTTTAGCGTCGTGTAAGGATTATGGGAATAACCTCCAGAGTGTGCAGCAGCATGTCAAAAAACACCAGGTACGTCTCATGGCCGACCTTTGGCTACGGCTAGCTGACAGGCGGACATTCTCACCCTAAGTGCTCGTCTGTTATTGGTCCTGCAGACGCTCCAGAGAGAGCTGACGGGGCGGCGGGCTCGGATCGAGGAGGTCTTGGATCGGGCCGCCATCATCGCCTCGCTAAGAACTCCAGAGGTGGACTTTGTGCGCGAGGGAGCTGGGCACGTGCGCCAGCTGTGGGAGGTGCTGCAGCTGGAGACGGAGAGGCGCTCCGTGATGCTGGACGCCGCCCTGCAGTCCCAGCAGTACTACAGCGAGGCCGCCAAGGTGGAGTCCTGGCTGTCGGGGCAGAAGCTCCACGTCGCCAACGAAGAGAAAGGCACGGTACGTTCGGACAAGTGGCTCGCTCGCGCATGTGGGCGTCGATGGCGAACACGCTGCGTCTGTTATAGCTTGACATTACGGTGACCTTTCACAGGATGAGGCCAGCACCCTGCAGCTGCTGAAGGCTCACCTGGCTCTGGAGCAAACGGTGGAAACGTATGCGGAGACCGTAGGCATGCTCTCCCAGCAATGCCAGCATTTACTGGAGCTGGGACACCCAGAGAGGTTTGCTGTGGACTCATTCAGGCTGTGAAAAAGTATTTGAGCTCCTTACAGATTTATTTTGTTTACTATTGTTATTTTTTATTTTTTATTTTGACTCACTGAAATGTTTCAAATCATCATATACATTTAATATTAAAAATAAGACTAAAAAAATCTAAATAGTTTTTTGATGAAACAAACTATCCATATCAATTTGGCCCTACCTGAAAAGCTGTTTACTTCACTTAAAATAAAATAAAAAAGAAACGGCTATCCATTTGTTTGTTTTGTTTTGTTTTGTTACACTTAAGTTATATGTGACACATAATTAGAAATTGCTTTGGGTTTATTTTAAATATAAACCCAAAGCAATTTTGGGTTTATATTTAAACCCAAAACCCAAAATTTAAATATTCACAGAGAGAACACAAGTCTCACCTCCCTGGAAGTCGGCCTCTAAACCTGCAGGAGACAAAATACAAACCAAGAAACTACAGCAACCACATTTACATATAATAATAGAAATTATAACATCACTGAATAATACACGCGGTTTTTTTTTGTTTTCAATTTCTCTCACCACGCCCAGGCACAACTACAAGCCCAAGTCTAAACAACTTTTTATTTTTATTTTTTTTTTTAAAAAAGTCTGATTCTAATTTAAATCTAATTAAGATTCTGCATCATGATCTCAAAATGGCCGTTTCATTTTTGCAAACCTTTCAATATAAGTGCGCCAAAACTTCTTAACAGGAAGAGTAAGAGTAAGAGTCTGTCAGTGACGTAAGGCTCTTTGACAGTTACCTCAAACGCTTGACGGTAATTTTTGCCACATGAGGTGGAATGACGAATCACTAGGTTTTGGGTCTAATTTTGTCTGAAAATGTATTTGATGATCCAAAACATTTCAGTGTAGCACAAAAAAATGGGGGAAAAACAAGAATTGTGTGAGGAGGAGGAGGCAAATGCTTCTTTATGGCACACTCGGGTCGATTATTTGTCTGTTTGTGGCTGCATCATTGTCGTTTTCTCTTCTTTCCACAGTGAGCAGATCACTAAGCAGCAGTCCCACATCGACCGACTGTATGTGTCCCTGAAAGACATGGTGGAGCACAGAAAAACCAAGCTGGAGCAGCAGTACTGGCTCTACCAGCTCAACAAGGAAGTTGAGGAGTTAGAGAAATGGATCACTGAGCGCGAGGCCGTGGCCAGTTCCACCGAGCTGGGCCACGACCTTGAGGAAGTGACGGTTAGTAAACCAGCATGGGTCCAGTGTCTGCTTTACTCCAGGAAATATATCAGAGGATAGAATATGTGCAATGATCTGAGAGCACAAAAATAGAAAAGAGGGACACAAACAACACCTGCATTTCATTTCGACTTTGACTTGTGCTTCGCATGAATTTGCGAATATTCAGTTAAGCACTGAATAAGGTGAAAGTGTTTAATGTTTTCAGTCTTTGTCTTAATTTCCCTCATTCACTCGTGAGTATTCAGAAGCAGCAAGGGTTAAAAACTGTAAATGATTTCAGAAAAACGCCTCGCTGCGTCTACTGGTCGGGAGTCCAGTAGGAACTCCCTCAGCCGCGTGTGAGGGAGGAATGTGTGCAAAGTGCGGTTTTACTTTGTCCTGTTGAAATATTTATGGAGGAGATCCGGTGTTCGCAGCAGTGGCTGCTGTGTGTCTCCAGCAGTAGACACACTCTGCTAGAGGTAGGACACGCCCTGGACAGGTCGCCCGTCCGTCACATGACAGAGCTCATGATCGAAGATAAATCATCAAAACATCAGTGGAAACATGCAAAAGCTCCTCAGTAATTATAGGAAGAGTTTGAGTCTATAGGGAGTCTAATATTGATTATTGAGGAAGGTATAGATCTTTTTCAACACGGTATTTATTAAAATGGATGCAATATGAACACTCTATTACTTTTATCTCTTGAGAGATGCCTGTAAGTTAAATGGTAATTTGAATCAGCATGAATGTGTCAAATGAATTGTTTTGTAGTTCGAATAATTTTGTAAACCAACGAACAGTATTTTGAATAAAAAATTATTTTTACAGCAAATGCATCTAAAATTTAGTGTTTGGATCATAATTATGAACAGAGTGCTGCATTTTATATGTCAACGAAGTAATACAGCTATTCCGTCCGATATATTGAATTTTGATGAAGCGACTCCACAAAACAGCAAAAATGTGTTACAAGAGGAAAACGTGTAGCTGCTGTGTTTTTGTTAGATATACAGACAACAGTATGAATTATTGTCAACTTCAGAAACCTAAATAATTTTTTTATCTAAAGAGATTTTGTCAAAATAAAAATAAATCACCACTTTTTTTCCCCCAAGATTTAGAGGGGGGGAAATCACTTTTGGCATAAAAAATTAGATATTATTTTTAGGAAGGTGGTGTTATATAATATAAGTTATTAACCCACATTCTTCTCACTCATTTCCTTCTTTTCCATCAACATTATGTCCCAATCAGTTCAACATCTCGCACTAACATCTATATCAGGTGTAGCAGTGAAAGTCAGCATTTTGTGCAGATGTTGTTTATGGCCAGATACAGACAGGAAGTACAGATTACATTTAGCGTTTTACATTTTATCATGTACTAATATGTTTCTGGTCCTTATGGGGTGTGTGTGCGTGCGGGTGTGTGTGTGTGTGTGTGTGTGTGTGTGCTCCAGGTGCTTCAGGAGAGGTTCACCAAGTTTGCCTCCGAAACCAACAGCGTCGGCGAGCAGCGCATGGAGCAGGTGAACAAAATGGTGAACGAGATGATCGACTGCGGCCACTCGGACGCCGCCACCATCGCCGAATGGAAGGACGGCCTGAACGAGTCGTGGGCCGACCTCCTGGAGCTCATGGAGACGCGCAGGCAGATGCTGGCCGCGTCCCAACAGCTGCACAAGTTCTTCACCGACTGCAAAGAGGTAGAGTCAAAACAAATGACGTGTGCCGTGACTCGTTCTTCTGACGTGCAGGGAGAAGGTAGACGGCCCGAGTCTGGTGCGAGGGTTCTATTTTTAAAGCGCTCGTGATGACAACGCTTTCCCGTGCTGTAGGTCTTGGCTCAGATCACGGGGAAGATGAAGCAGCTGCCAGAGGTTAGGGCGTGCCAGGCCAACATCACCAATCCAGCCACCCTGCAGAGACTCATGCACTCCTTTGAGCATGCCCTTCAACTGCTAGTCGCGCAGGCAAGCGATAAAACTTCCCTCTGCAAATCAGTTATTGCGGGATGTAAGAAAGCGTCTTTGGATCGGACAAGCGACGCGACTTCTCACGTCTCTTCCGTATCTTCGAAGGTGAGGCAGCTCCAGGAGAACGCTGCCCAGCTCAGGACCATCTACGCCGGCGAAAAGGCAGAGGCCATCATGGTGAAAGAGCAGGAAGTCATGGACGCTTGGAAGGAACTGCTGAGCTCCTGCGAGGCCAGTCGCATCCAGGTGACCTCCGTGACCGACAAGGTGCAGTTCTTCTCGGTGGTGCGTGAAAACCTAATGTGGATGGAAGGCATCATGGGCCAAATAAGATGGGATGAGCCAAGGTGAGGCATTTGTTTCTTCGCTGCCGCTAGTTTGTGTTGAAGTTGCTGAAAGCGTGCGAGCATCGAGTTGCACCAAATGTCTCTGGGTTCTCGTGCGGACGCAGCGGACGTCTTTACATTCTGTGTGAAACGAGGCAACCTTGACCTGGTTTAGTGCTCTGTCTTAATGGTTTTAATTTGTAATTGTAAAATTATATCATTAAGATATATCTGACAAAAAATGCAAATAAAAAAAAAAGACAAGCTTACTGACGATCACAGGTGCATTTCATTTGCTTTAAAAACTGCAAGTAATTATAGAGAATTTCTGCAATGTTCGTTTTAAACAAAATAAAATTGCCAGCTCAGTGCTGAGGTTCTGAATGTTGTTTTGGACAAGAAGCTATCAAGCAGAAGATAATGCTGGCTGGTATTTTTGCCAAGAGGTTGTCTCACAGGAACCTATCAAACTCTTTAATGCGTTTTAAAACCCCTTTTTAACTAGTTGGAGATGCAAAATAATAGAAATCGCTGGTTGCCAGGTTTCATCATGAGCCATTTAACACATATTTAATTCTTTACCTTCCACAGGTTATTATTATGAACTTACCGTATTCAATCAGTCTTTTCTGAACAATCTTGACCTGTTTGTTCACAGGGACCTGACGGCTCTGGGAGTGATGATGAAACATCACCAGGATCTAAAAGCCAAAGTAGACGGCCGCAGCAAGACCATCCAGCAGTGTGCAGACCTCGGCAAGATTTTGATAGCTGCAGGCAACCCAGCGTCAGAGGAGGTGGGGAAGGGAAACAAACGCACATTTACTGGCACACATAAAGCAGCATTGCAAAAAGTCATCATCCTGTCTAAACTACCTAAACATGTCGCAACAGATACAAGAGAAGTTGGACAGTCTACTCACAAAGCAGAAGGATCTGGTCGAAAAATGGGACAAACACCAGGAAAGGTTACTACGCAGTAAGTACACAGACGCTTAGCTGCAATAGAAAATGGACTAAGACTATAAACAAGGAGGCACTAGTATGTAAAAATCAAACATTACTTTAGCTTTAGGACTATTATTTGAGCTGCAATCCATATTGGAGTAGCACGAATCGCAATGCGCGCACACACTCAAACATGTAAATACCAGCTTTACAGTTGAGTGGGCATTAATTATAAAACATAACATGATTATGTAAGGTAAGTGTGCTGTTTGTGTACGGTCACTTCCAGAGCAAGAACACTTCCAGTTTGCCCAGGAGACGGTGAAGGCAGAAGCCTGGCTGAAAGCCAAGGAGCCACTGATGAGCTCCAAGCAGCAAGAGGGAGAAGAGGCCCAGGCCCAAACAGACGAGGTTGAGCAGCTCATACTTCGCCACGAGGCCTTCCGCAAGGCCGCTGTAACCTGGAAAGAACGCTTCAGCTCCCTCCGCCAGCTTTCCGCAGTAAGCTTTACTGTAGATGAAAGTTTAATCGTGTCTGCTGCAGCCACAGTTTAACGCTGCAAAAAAAAAAAAAATGACCACAGGATGCTGTGTTTGCTTAGCAGACATTTGCACATGCCAGCAGTTGCATCATTGAACGCATCGTGTGATGAACGCATTTCATGAACCCTCACTCGGTCGGCCTTCCATGCTACTTTGATTTGTGTTTAGACCGACGAGCTAAAGACGCATACAGGTGCGTCTCAGCGAAATCACAAACCAGTCTGTGTCAGTGGTTTAATTTAAAAGTGAAACTCCATTGCGTACAGAAATATTTATTTCAAAATTCATTCCTGTAAATTTACATGATTGTGGCTTTGATCTGATGAAAACCCAAAATGTGGTTAATACAACCTCATCATACAGGATCTGCTCACTCTATTGCTCTTAAAACATGCTTAATTATTGTTTATATATTTAATTTTTGTGCATTCTTAGCTGACAGACTAGGGAACAGTATGGTGTGTTTAGTTTTCTTAACAATGTACAGGGAAATTGTTTTTTTATTTAAACGATTTGCCCACACACAGTTAGTTAGCTTGGACATTGCCTCCCTTTGCTATTCCGCTCGATTGAAATCTCTCTTCACTGAGAGTATTGGATTTCTCCCCTTCACTTGGATTACCCCCAGTAGAATTTCTACCGGGCCAATCAGTGAACAGAAGGAGAAGTTGTGAAGGACGACCTCGATTTTCTGCGCTGTTTTAGAAGTGTAGGCTGCTTGTAGTCTTAGCAATGGCAGCGGACAAAGTGAACGAGTCTGCGTCATCTTTGCTACCAGATATCGAATTAACATTAACGGCCATCTTGTTTGGCTCTGCAGCAGAGGGTAGTTTACATCACAGGCAATTTCCAGTAAGCTTCATATTGTCAAACTGACGCATTATATACGTCATGGGCATTACATATTGGATTGTGTAAAATTGAAACCTTTAACAGAGTCAATGCCTCCAGGAAAAAAATTGTTTCTCAATAGCTGAGAGTCCAGACCCTCTGTACAAAGAAGGGGCTGGTTTTCACCTGGCCAGTCTCGTGATCTTTATTGTATAGTAAATGGACAGGAAATAGGGAGCGTGGACAGAGACCAGGAATTTAACCCAAGACAACCATATCGAAAACTACAGCTATGTGCAAAACTCTGGACACGTTGCTATGACATCAGAAATGAGGCTGCTTTTCTGCACCGTCAGCCCTTCTGACCACCACTAGCAGGCGACGTGGGTGAAGTGTCTTGTCCAAGGACACAACAGCGGCAACCCACCGGTGGCAGGGCGAACTCCTGTCTCCGTCACCAGCATCACCCCAGCTAGTACACACCTAGTAGTACGCAATATTGTGCTTGTCAGGGTGGCAAAATATCCCCCCTATTGCATTGCTGACTTAATTCAATTAAAGGAATGACAACCCAAATTTGAAGACAACCAAGTGGGGTTGGAACAACAAACACAGAAAACAATAAAAGGTCAGGAAGGAGGATCAAGAGGTCTTAGAGGGGATGGACAAACATATATTTGCTTTGAAGATTCTTGACAGTGTTGTAAAGTTTCAGCTTCCTGATGGACAGAATTTTGGGTTTTCATTAGTTTTTAGCACTCAAAAACAGCAGTAAACCTTTACAACACATCAGTTCAGCTTTTTGGTTTGAATTTTAAATGATTTTCTACTTTACTGAGATGCACCTGTACGTCACGGTTGTCATGCAGACACTTGATTGGAGCATCACAACATATACGTTTGTTTCTATAGGCCGAGAAGAAAAAAGAGGAGGAAAAAAAGACAACCCCACTCTCCAGTCGAAGAATGTTCCCGTTATCATGTCTGACTCCCGGTGTTCCTTCAACCAGTGCTACCTCTTCTTACTTGAGGCAGACAGTACAGGCTCAAATAGAACCCAAACCCTTCCAGACCAGTTTTGACCTGGGTACCAGCTCTGCAGCCCAGAGATTGTCTACAACACTCGCCAGCTATAATCCAGTTATTAACGGTTCAGGCTACCATGGACTGGAGCAACAGTGCGTTGGAAAAGTAGGACACAACTCATACCTTGGGATGAACCAACAGGTGGCTGGAGCTGGAAGTGACTCTGGCTTATCAGCATCCCAAAGTGGAGGGGCAGACAGCTCGACTTACCACGGAATAAACCACCAAACTCCTGGTAGTGCAGAGAGTTCTGGATACTTTGGAGTGACCACAGGGTGTTTGGGTGGTTTGCAAAATCATCTAGGTGCTGGTAAGTTAGGCAGTTCAGGGAACATAGCTCAGCAGCCAAGTAGTGGCGGTATGGTAAGCCCTAGCTTTTTGCCTCAACAAAATATGGGCAGTTCTGGATATTTGGCCCAACCACAGAATTTGGGAAGTTCAGGATATCTTGGACAGCAGTCTAATATGGGAAGCTCTGGATATTTGGCACAGCAGCCTAACCTGGGGAGCTCCGGGTATTTGGCCCAACAGTCAAATTTGGGTAGTTCTGGGTATTTGGCACAGCAGCCTAATCTGGGTAGTTCTGGATATTTGGCACAACAGCCTAATATGGGTAGTTCTGGATATTTGGCACAACAGCCTAATCTGGGTAGTTCTGGGTATTTGGCACAACCGCCTAATTTGGGGAGTTCAGGATACCTACCGCAGAATTACCAGGGCAGTGGTGGAATAGGAAGCTCGGGTTTTTTGGCACAAAATCACTTCAGCAGCGGAAGTCTGGGCAGCTCTGGTTTCCTGGCCCAGAGTGGAGGCATCATGGACCCTAAAATGGCATACGCATGGCAGCACCTGAAAGCTGACTTCATGCAGCCCAGGATCAACCACATCCACAAAGCTATAAATCCTCTGTTAGAGGCCAGCAGACTGCAGCGAGAACAGTTCGGAGACATCCCAATGGCAGACATGGTGGGACCAGAATCAGGACTGGAGCTTCTCCATGGCCGTCTCCAAAGGGATCCCCGCGGCAGCCGCTCGGATCCACAGATGGACCATCTGAGGCGGGAAAGGGAGTACAAGCTGGGAAGACAGACCTCCAGTGAACAGGAAATCCAGGCCAGGCTGAATGAGCTGCCGCTGATAGTGCGGCAGGAACGCTACAGGAGGCGCGTAGAGCGGCAGTCGTCCAGCGAACAAGAGGGGAGCAACAAGCAGAGGATACAGAGACAGGACTCCAGTGACATGGAGGGCTCTGTGAAGGACGGCTCTGACAAACGCTCAGGGTACGCAAACTTGTGCGACTGCAGGCAGTAAATTCCAGCACTGTTTGAATGAATCCCAAAAAATTTGTTGAGATTCTACAATAATTGTGTTCCTACAGGGAGAAGAGATCTACGATGGCAGAAATTGTGGAACAAGTCCAGGAAAGAGAGGCGGCACATGTATGTTGGCACGCAAGCATTTTTAAACGACGACATGTTGGGTCATTGCTTCTCATAGTTTGGTGTAACATCTGTATTCTTCTTTTAATTGGCTCTCTCAGGCACGTGGAGAGCCCTATCGTCCTCCTAGCAGCCTCTCGGCGCCTGTGACTCGTTTTGACGGACGCCCCCGCGCCCGAGACCGTCCCAAGCCAAGGAGGCGACCCCGTCCGAAAGAGCCTGAGACAACTCGTCGTTCTCGTTCGGCCCCGGCAACTGGTGCCCCAACCACACCTCAGCCTCCGTCACACACTGCCCAAAATGAAGGCTTCCTCTACTGTAAAAAGGCCACCAGCACTGACCTTGAAGCTCAGCAGAGGAGCCCTAACAGGTACAACCATCTAAACTACTAAATCATCAATGACTGTTTGAAAAAAAAAAAAACAAACAACATCATATTCCGTTAATCTTTGGACATTTGAACAAATCAAAGCAGTGCTGCTTTGCTTCCGCTAATCAACAGCACACTTCCTCTAAACAAGCTTGCCTCCTCTTAATTACAGTGAACCCCTGGTATCCATGGGGATACAGCCAACCATGAATAGCTAAAGTTAGTAAATAGTTGAGACTCCCTCTGAAAACACGTATAGCTGCCTATTTTAATCGTTCAAACACCAACTATACCTTAATAGGCATTATTGGTCGCAGTACTAATCTATTGGTAATAATAATCTATTAATCACAGTAGAAAGTGTCTTAGCACTCCCACGTAAGCTAACCTCCTTGGTCTTCTTCATATCCTCTCTTGGGGGCACAACCAGTCAGTGCCAAGGAAAATAAATGCTGCTCCTGGATTGGCTGCTTTGCAAACACCACACACTATTGTGTCATGTAGAAATTATGCCAAGGTATTTTAACTTCCCAAGCTGCATTTTCATTTTAATATTTTAGATAAATTCTACAAAATAAAAAATACACGAATAGGTGAATTTTCTGCGAATAATTTAGAGAAAGGTTCCATGGAAAAATCTGCGAAAACTGAACCGCGTATACAAGGGACTCCACCGTAATTACAAGATTGCAGCAGTTTTAGTATCTCTCTGGACTCCCACTCATTACTGTCTCAAACTGGAGATAACTTAAGTCTCTACCTATCACTGATCTTCCACTGTGAATCACATAGTACAGGTGGGAAAACTCTTTGCTTCACATTCACGTCTGTGAATATGACTCATCTGTATTACGGAAACAAAGCCTGGTAATTTGAGAACTGTTTTTTTGTTGTTGTTTTTTTCAGCTAGCTCATGTTCTCCCAACAGACATTCAGTTGGAACCTTTAAAAATAATTTTAATGCATTGTTTATGATTTTGCAGCAAATCATGGGTGAACGTATACTGTGTGCTGAAGGAGGGAAAGTTGACTTTCTATAAGGATGCTAAAAATCTGACAGCAACATACAACGGGGAGCCTTCTGTTGACATGAGTGACTGCAAATTTGATCCTTCAATGGGCTACAAGAAGAAGAAAAATGTCTTCATACTTCAGTAAGGCCTATTTGATAGTATCAGAAGTTATTGTCTCTATAAAGCTGAAAGTTAACATTTCAAACTTTTTTTAAAGCACAATATTATCATTAATCTGAAATGCAGCTTTAAAAATACACAGTGAAACGTATATGAAACTGACATGAACTCTTTTTGTCTTTTCTCATCAAAGAGTAAATGATGGAACCAACTTTGTATTCCATGCTAAAGATGAGGTAAGAAGCTTTAATACATCCATGTTATATATTTTAGATATACGCTTACCTACTGCAGATGCTCGGTGTAAAATAAGAAAGACTGGATGTAATAAAATCTATCTGGGGAGTGGGTGATGATTGACTTTATACAAATAACTTTTGTTTTTCTCTCTTCAGTAAGAGAGAAAAACACATACCCCCCAAAAGTTTTCATTTTTGTGGGGTATCCCTGTGATTTCCCATGACAAACTTCCCTCTGGGGAGAGATTAGACCAAAAGGTGATTCTAAGATGGCAGGTCACCTGTCTGGCTTCTCAAGCTCATTATGTTTCAGCCAATTAAACTTCCACCTTCACATTGCCTCACCATTGGTGCCTAAGAAATTGTGGTCTCAGGTAATTCAACCTGGGTGGCAGATATAGAAAGTGACCTGGGCATACTGATTCTTGTCGATGTAAACTGGCTGTAGATACATGGAATGCCACTTTAGAGGTGGGAATGTCACCTCAGTGGACAACAAAAGTATCAGATGGTGTAGGAGGCTGAGTGATAGCATGTAGTTGGCCTCAACTACACAAAAAGCTCAACTACTGGATTCAAACTTGTCTGGACTTGAAAGCGGAGGAGGGTGGTTTTCAATTCCCTGGCTGAGCATCTCTTTGACAGGCTGGTAAAAGCCAGCCCATGGTTCTACAGTTTGCTTTGTCCAGAGGGTCTCTTGAGTAACAATTGGACGCTATTGAAGTTTGAAATGATTGGATCTGATTTTACTCAATCAATAATATATGGCCATGACGTACCAGAATGATCGTGAAGGAAGCTACGCTATGAAGCTTACAGGAAATTCTCTCTCTATGGTGCTGAATACAACCATATGCAGACTACATTTCTAAAACAGTGCAAAAAAACTGGCATCCTTCTGTTTGCTGACTGGCCTGGATGAACTTCATCTTGAGAAATTAGACTCAATGGGCAAAATCCCACTTGAGCAGAATTTTTCCTGTTAACAAAACAGTCAATGCAGAATGGTCTCAAGCTGTAGGAGGAAAAGTTCTTATGCTATGCACTGCACTACATCATAGGTTGTCTGGTTCTCTTGGAGTCTCTTAGAACATCTGCACATGATGACAAATGGTAAATGGCCTGTACTTGTGAAGCGTTCTTATCAAGTCCAGGGACCCCAAAGCAAGTCTTGCCCAAGGACACAATGACAGAGACAGGTGGAGCGAGAAACAAACTACCAACACTGTCGCCACTATCGTCCCATCAAATCTATAACTTCCCTCAAGGATTCTAAAACAAATAAGGCATTGAAGAGAATTACATTTTATGGTGTGATTGGAACTAACCTTTATCTGGATGTAAATCTGGATGAATGGATAAAGGGTTTGGGTTTTTGTCATGTCTGCTGTTTCCTCAGTGTCTTGATCCAAGCCTCAACCACCTGTCAGTTGTTCCCAGTTACAAAATAGTCGGGTACAGAACATTTTTGAAAGAAGCCTCACTAAACCTTCGAGGCTTATAGGAACCCATCAATCTTGCGTAATAGCCTCCTTTTCCTTTCCACACCTCAGAAAATATCTTCAATTGTCTCCTGCAGGAGGACCTGAAGGCGTGGACCTCAAGTATCACCACAAGCATTGCTGAGCATGACGACCTGGCTAAGTGGGACAAACCTGGCACCTCGTCCATGGACCCCGACCGCTCGGAGAGGAAGGAGAAGTCAGAGGGGGACGCGGATGCCAGGTCAGAGAGGTCCGAGCTGGTGGAGGGGGAGGAGAGGTCCGAGAAAGGCGAGGGCTCCGAAAAGCTAGACACATCTGAAATTGCTGACAAGCTGGAGGGTGGGGCGGGGGGTTCCAGCACATCTGGCAGGAGCAAATGATCAATCCCTTTGTGTTTTAATGTTACTGTTAAATGTCACCGACAAAAGGCAAAGGAAGCAGGGGGTGGGAGGGAGGGACAGGTGGAGAGCATGTTTGCAGACCCTCCGTCACAGAGGCTAAAGACCCTCTGAGGCCACGGTTCCTGGACTGACTACTGCTGTAACTGTGACCAGACTAATCTCTCAGCCCCTCCCCTTCACCCGGGCAATACATCCGTGCTTGCATAGTGCCACCTGCTGGTTGATAACGGAGATCAAGTCCAGACAGACAGACAGTCTCCAACAAATGGTCCCAGGAATTAGTCACTGTCACTTTCCATTGCTGATTGTTTGATCTAATGAATTCACAGCATCTTTCTGTATGTATCTCTGAAAATGTAATGCTCTGTCTAACAAGACAAATCCGAGAAGCGGTGAATGAAATGTTTCACGTCAATACGGAGGAGAAAAAAAAAATATTTTTTTTTTGAAGCAATATACTTTGTTTTTATTTTTTCCCTCTTCGCCAGAGAAACAAAGAGGGGATGAAACAAAAAGTAATTTAACACAAAAAAAAAAGACCAGGCAGTTGTGCACCTTACCATTTGACACATCTGTATAGTAGACATGACAATTTATCCCCCATCACATGGCTAGCTTTGGATCATGTTAATATATTGGAATGCTGGTGTCACCACCTAACTTCAGTGGAGTCAGTGAAAACACATTTCTACCGTTTCATTTTGGTTTCTATTACGACAGTTATTAAACTTATTTGTCCACGATGTTTTATGTGTCAAGAAAAGAGATTCCGGCAAAATTTCAACCCATTAACCCGAGGTGTGTAACACTAAGCCTACAAGACACAATGCCTTTGTATACATGATGACAAAACTTGGAACATTGCATGAAATGGTCTGTTACTGCACCTGTTAAACTTGCCTTTTATTTTTCTGATCTTGTCACAGAACAGGCGACGAGGGAGTTGCAATAATTTAACGTGAGCTCGGGTTAAGACGGGGGTGGAGTCGAGAGGGACGTTTCAAAAGCAGGGTTCGTCTTTTGCATAAAGAGCAACAAAAAAACAAACAAAAAAAACAACAACAACAAAAAACGGGGGGGCTGTTTGGAACTCTCCAAAGCCCAGACAGCCCCTCTGCTGTCTGTAATTTGTTAGTGCAAATTTAGTTTCCACAGAATGTACTGATATCAGCTGTGAAATGTTCAACCGCCGCCAGACGAGAGCCGGCGGCGCCCTAAATTGTAACGCCCTGAAGTCGTGCTCTTTGCCCCCGTGTCCTTCCGTTCAGAGTTTAAACCGACTGAAGCCTCTCCACCAAAGGCAAGTTCATTGGAAAAACTGTCATGAATTGTATATACCTAACTTTGTATGTATACCAGTAAACCCTGTGCTCTAAATAAAACAACTCTGAGCTCATAACTGACGTGGGTAAAACCTAAGCATTTATTTTAAGCCACAAAGAGAACCGTGTATTGATGTTTATCACATTTAAATGAAAAATATGCAAATTAGGACTCACTATTAATTCTCATAGAGTGTATATATAAATACACCGGTACAGCATCTAGTTCTATTTAAAAAAAAAAAAAAAACCTTTTACCAGGGAGGAGCAGCAGGACATCCTGTCGGTATGCTTCTTGTATTTTTCTATGCTTATATTTATTCATGTCAGATTCAGGAGTTTTTGTCCCTAAGAAGATCCGGTTGATGTAGCTGATTGAGTGTGTCTGTGACAGGAGAGCTAAATGTGTGTGTTACAAACCTACCCAGCCTGCCGCAGGTGGTATAAGGTACGGTATACTGTGAATGCTGAGACGAATAGGCATCGGTCCACTTCTCGTTTGTCATATGAGATTCATTTCTCTTTTATTTATTGATTTATTTATTTTTTACACGTGTGAGTACAAATAAACTTTCTGTAACGTCGACATAAAAATGTGGTTTGAATTGCAGTATTAAAGGAGCTCCACAGCCACATTGTGCAGAAACGGGCAGCAAGCAGCTCAGATCTTTTTCTTTTTTTCTTTTTTTTTCAGATTCTCTTGTTATGCCGTTTCCCGTGTCCCCATCCTACCCATCCTGCACCTCTCCTGTGTAAAACAAAAAAAAACAAAAAAAAAGGCTTCTAAAATAAATGTCTTCCTTTCAAAGACGGATCACCAAAAGTATATATGCGAGATGCAGCACTGTTTGAACACGCTGACATGAGGATTGTGGTGTGTCTCTCTACACTGCTGTAATTTTTTTTGGACAAGGATAAGAATCCATTGCTTTTATTTGTGAGCTATTGTTTTAGGGGTTTTTACATAAGTGCCATGTCATGCAGTCTGCTCTAACCGTGCTTCACAAGGAGGGTCGTTCTAATCCACCAGAAACGCGACCGGCAGCCATTGCGAAACATATTTTTTAACAGAATTAGGAGCATTTTCCTGTGGCTGTGATTGTCCTGGTTTTGTGGCGGATATTAAGGCCACGCCAACATGTGCATTTGAAGTGTTTGCTTCCCACCACTTTTATGAAACACACAGGGGGATATTTACCACTATGTTTAAACAGAGAGCCAGAATTAGATAGGCAGCATAAACCATGACTGAAGACAGAAATATTGTGCAAACTTTGTTGACTTTATTGATGGTCTTACAAGTGTGTATGTCTTTGTTACTTTACAATACAACTTGCTGCTATGACATTAAATAAACCTCCAAACTTGCTGAGACAAACTTGATGTGGAATTGATGTGGATAAACCTGCAGGTATTTCTCTCTCTCTCTCTCTCTCTCTCTCTCTCTCCCTCTCCCTTTTTCTGTCTCACACACACAAGTTTGCATTTCTACCCATGATAAAACTTTGCATTGACTTCCATTTGTTTTAGTAACTGCATTTATGCCTAGCCCAGACAGTTTCCCTAACCCTTACCAGTACACTCCTAACCCTAGCCTTAACCATAAATCAAGGGATCCAGTGTATGCGATCAAGCTTTGGTTCCTATAAGGCCCATCAGTCTTCAGAAGTTTGGTAAATATGTCAGAAATGGTCCTTTATAGACAGCTAAACAAGTACACACACACACACACTGAGTGATCTCCAGACTTCCAGTGTCTGTCAAACCAGCACAGACAAATGAGGAGCACACTACATTCCCCATGTGCCAGCCCACCCCACATGGTGTAAGCGTGTATCTGTGGCCAACTCCCTCAATTGGCCCGCATCCGTCTGGCGACCATGACTAGGGGCCCTCAAGAGATTCCCAAAGAATCTGGGAGGAGATCACATAGGAAGTTCGGAAGCGGCCTTATAGAACCCGGACCAAGCCAGCAAAGTTAGGCCACCACCAGCAGAGGATGACTGAAAGACTCATCACTGAAGGTTCACCTTGTCTCTAAACCTGCAATGTCTGATTGGGAATAGCCCAAATCCCTTAACTCTCTCCAAACCACAGACCCTGTTGTACCCCACCCCAGGGCAGAACCCAAAAGCCCAGTACCCCTACAGTCAGGACCACCTCCGTGCCAGCATGCCCACACCCATCAAGCTCCTGATGTCGAGACCACAAAGTCTATACCTGCTACACCATTAAGGGGATGTTTCATTTATTAACTAATTCAGACATTCTCTCCACTGAAACATTACACAGAATAAACCATATGTGTCTTTTTGTTTTTTCGAGCTGGTTTTTTTTTTTGTTTTTATTTTATTTTTCATTTTTTGTAAGCTGTTGTTTTCCAACAGTTTGCTTTGAGGTTACGAAGTAACCAGAATGAGGGGTAGCCTGTAAAAGGCATGATAGGTTTTCAAAGCCATAGACAGATAAACAGTTCCAGAGAGCATGTCGATGGCAGCCAGGTAAATCTCACTTCCTGGGTGTTTAACTGGAGCTTTTCATTGATTATCTGTTCCCAGGCTTTTCCACAGATAACTTTGTATAATGTTGGATACTATATATTGCAAATACTTAACTCTTTGCACCTTCGGGAATATATAACCCCCTCTATGAAACATGGCACTGGTATCATTATGGTCTAGTAAGGCAAAGCTGGTATCGGCATAATACTTGGAGCTATAACTGCAGCCGAGGCTGGTTTTATAAACTTTGGGGAGTGAAATACAAATGCAAACCATATTTTTTGTGTTCTGATTTAAAAATAGTTTTGTCAAAATATTGAAAAGAAACAAAAACCAACAGGAATTGTAGTCATCATGTTCTGGCACTGTGTCGCCCTGCTATTCGTAAAACATTTCCTGGTTCCCCACAAATATTTTTTTGGGATGCAGCATTTGAAATTTCTCGTACAGCTGCCACCGAAAGATCACCAATTCGGAATTCATGCTGTGCCGCAGAAACAAAATGCGGAGATCCATGTAAATAATTCATGTGAATAAAAATAAAGGTTCATGCTCTAAAGTGAGGCTCCACGAAGCAGCAGCAGTGATGCAGGTCCTCCACTGAACAGAAACATGCATCTGCAGCCCAAATGCTGAACAATCTAAGCCAAGTTTTGGGAATGTGTATTTTTAATCTTTTGATTGGATCTTTGGATTTAGATCCAAACATTTGTGTATGGAAAGAATAAAATCATTAAATAATGTTTTCCTCCTTACAGCCATTTTGCAGTAAAACATCATTAAAACCGATTAGAGGGTGACAGATTTGAGACGGACCAGGAGGTTCACTACAGTAGACTGATTTAGATCAGAACATTATTGTTAAAATGACCCAGTCAAACCCCAGACCTGAATCTAACTGGGTATCTGTGAAGATGCTCTCAAGCTTGAGTTTTTTTTGCAAAGAGGAATAGTTTAAAAAAAATCTGAATTTACATGTGCAAAGCTGCAAGAGAGAAACAATTAAAGACTTGCAGCTGCAGCAAAAGGTGATTCTAGAAAGTATCGTCTGATTGGGAATACAAATGCCAAGCCAGCTTTTGTTTGTGTTTGCAAAATGTCTCCATGTTGAATTATCTTTCCCTTTTACAATTCTACACTACTTTGAGTTGGGGGAAGAAAATACAGTGAGGTTTGCGGTTGTGATGCGACAAAACGTGAAAAAGGTTTTAAGGGCGAGGGTAATTTTTCAAAGCACTGTCTCGGCCAATTCAATCTTCTTCGGTCTTCTGAACTGTAACGTGTGACAGCCTTGGTGGAGAATGACAGCTTTTTTTCTCTCCACATGTATATCTCCGAGTCCACAGTCGATGCTGCCGGAGCAGAGTTCACAGAGATCGGTCCCTTGGACACCATGTACCGAGATGGAGCCTGCTGTGATATATGAGACAGGAGGATGACGCACAGCACAATGATAGATGCTGCAGAACAAGGTTTCATGTGTGTTGCAGTTCTGTTCCCTTCGCCATCTTTATTTTCCCAATGTAGTGCATCTGCTTCTGCTGACTCGTTTAGAAATGGAATCGTTTTGATCCATGGTTCCCATCAAAGAAATGTTTTTTTTGTTATTTTTTATCAACCAAACATTGAACAACTACCTGTAAAAGCAAGCAATTGCAGCAACATCTCTGGAACCCTTTGACTGATATTGACTGGTGAGAAATGCAAACCCAACAAGAGCTGGAAAAAAAAAGCTGTAACATTTAAATGTTACAATACCTCTGGTAAATGTAAAGTAAATACCACTTTTCAGTGTCAGCAGTAGTCATAAGTTCCATATAATTTCCAGTGATATAATTGATCCTGGACACTAGTTTTGAATAGCTTTTGAAAAGGTTTTAGAGTTGCACCGATCATAATTTTGCAGACAATGTCCCATCTCCGATTTTTGGTGTAACAAATTCTGATCATTTAGCTTTACAGTTTAGAAACCATAAAACTATATAAGAAAAATAGTTTTCAATGTGTGTGTTCCCGTTTTCCTGCTCTAACTCTGTGCTCTAAAACAGAGTTTGACCATTGTAAAGCCAAATTAAAACGATTAGCTGTTTTTAGCATTTCAGGTTAACATTTAGCATGACTAGCCTTGCTAAAATGACAGTCTTTGTGTGCATACCATTAAGAATGAGTAACAGCCTGTGTGAAATCGTAAATGACACGAATCATCTCCAAACCAATCCTGTTCCATGACAGATATAAGTTGAAAGCTTATGACAAAAACAGCAGCTTCAAGCCTTCTTGTTATCTCTTGAAGCAAGGCTCACTTTGATGCAGTTTGAAAGGCCAAATGTACAACATAACAAAGTTAGAGTTTCTTGTTGAAAATCAACAACATCAAAGTGCTTTGTAGACATCTAGGTTTAATTTAATAGATATTGGGGTTAAACGTTCATCTAGAATTGATTTTAGACATTTATTAAGTCTGAACACAGACTGACTTGTAGTCAGGTTGCATCTTAATTTCAGGTCACCTTCTGTAATGAGCAAATAAAAAAAGTTCAAGACTAAGTATAGGGTTTTTTTTTTCATGTGAAAACTATCATGTTCTTGTTTGCTTGTCTTTTTGCTATCCTGTCCATTGTTTCAGTCACCCCACGAGATGAAGCTGATTGCCTACAAGTTCCTTGGCAGTTCTGCTCTACACAACCGAAACTTCAAGAACGTCTTTGAACTGCGTGAGTGAATTTTCAAAATAAGGACTTCATGTGCTGTCAAAGCAGACATGACAAGGACAGGGGTCATTTTTCACACAGCAGTCATATTGGTAAAATGGTTCACACAGCATCATAATTAAGAGAAATAAAGGCTTTCAACATCCATCCGTGTGTAATCATTCACTATATTCATGCAGTTTTAAAGTTCCTAAATAAAATGATTTTTCAATAATATTCTGACTTTTTTTTTGGGACTGGACTAAACTTTTGTAACATAACATTAGAGCTAATCACCATAAACAAGCACTGGAGCCTTATTTAGCTAAAAAAAAAGAAACATGTACTGAGTCATAAGCTACAATGAGAACTACCCCTAAAAAAACAAAGAACTTAACTTTCTGGTGTACAACATGCAAGTTGTTTACTTTGGTGACGCCAAAATGGGCGTTCCGTGGCTGGGTCGCTAACTCACAGAGCAGCTACGGAAGCCGTCGTGTTTACGCAACAAGGCAGCCAGCGAGCTTCCTGAAAATGGCCAGCTGGGGAAAGTTCACCGCCGTCTTTAGGAATGTGGCCAGGAGCTCTCGGGTTCTGAAGAGTTCTACAGCATTCCGTGCTATTGGTTCCGGTGTTTTGGGCTCTGTCGTTGGAACCGGGGGTCTCTGTTATTACTACTATCACCATGCTAACGTCAGGACTTTACCCTTCACTGTTCTTGCAGAGGAAGAAAAAGTGAGTACACATCCCGTGGAGATTTATTTTGATAGAAAATACTTCACCGCTTTATTCGTTTTCCGGTCTGAAAGATTACCACAAACTGCGAAAAAGAAGTAGACATTACTTTTTAAGAAGGCGTAAATACTAAGTTATGTTACCTAGCGCCCTCTAGTGGCGCTTAGAGGGCGTTTAGTACATAGATTGTAAAAAACAAAGTTGTCTTCATTTGTAGAGTTTATGGGTAAGTGTAAGTTTAAAATGAAGTTTAAAATGGAACAAACTTTATCTTAAATTTACTCATAGCTAGATGTTTCTTTATCGTTTAGGTAAAAACTGTGTGCCTGGTTGGTGCCACAGAGGAAATGTTTAGTGTTTAGATCAGTATGACAGAAACTTTCAGATCATTTTGCCCCTTTGTTCAGTTGCAGGAACCTGCAGCTCCTCAGCTGTCGGCCAGAAAGATTCGTTTCATCCAGTTTGCCTCAGTGATGTACGATATGGAGCCCTACATGACCCCGAGGGACTTCCTGTTCTCCGTCATGCTGGAACAAGTAGATCGTAAGCAGCACACATTTACTACACACACCCACAGACACACACACCTTGTAATATCCCTACTCCCTATGTGCTCGCAAACAGCACTTCAAACCACTTAACCTGAGTAACAACAATCCTACCCTATTTAAATTATTGTCCTGTTTGCTCCAGTAAATAACATAAGAGTTACGTTCAGTTTTCTCTGTAATCCAAAACTCTATTTAATCTGTTTTAATCTCTTTCAGGATAATTACTCTTTCAAAATGTAGTTTGCTGGTAGCGTTTGAAAAACAAACAGTATTTATTGGAGAGCAGATGGGATTTCCATGCTGACGTACTTTACACAAACCAAATAAATTAGCTTCATAATCAGTGATCATAAATATTGTTACCATTGTTCAACTAGGCTTTAAAACCCCCCCAAATAAAATCATTCTTAATCTATAGAGTATTATCACATTATCATGCGTGTTTTCACATTATATTCTAATGATTATTTTAGCTATCTATTAATCTATCAATTATTCTTATGATTAATCCATTAATTGGATTTTAAAAAATTTGAACATCTGCAGAATTTTCATTTGCCCACTTTAGCCTTTTTATACAAATTAGAAATGTACTAAAAGATGAAAAGCAGATCATAACATTTCTTTTTTTAAAATAAGAAAATAAACATTCGGCGTATCATTTGTAGAAAAAGATGCATCTGCAGTGTAAGAAACACTTCTAACATCAACATGTCAAAAGCAATATTTTTTTGCTTGGCATCAATTCTCTGTTTGGTCTGTTTTTTTTTTTTTTTTTTTTTTTTTTAGGAAAGCTCCAAAAGAGAATCTTAACAACAGAGGTATGTTTACAGCTTCACTGTGTGAAAACTGTACATGCAGGGCACAGTGCTGGGGGTTTTGTGGTGACGGTATCTGTTTCCTGCTGCGCTCTTGGCAGGACGTGAACAAGATGTTGGCGGCTGCCGCAAAAGCTCGTCCCGGCAGCGATCTGTTCAGAAACCTAGGAGACAACGGTGAGCTCTCCGGCCTTCTGCTGCACATCTGAATGTTTCTGCTCTGTGGCCTGAGCTGTTCATATCCACGTTTCTATGGTGATG
Organism: Poecilia latipinna; assembly: GCF_001443285.1. Classification (NCBI taxonomy): domain Eukaryota; kingdom Metazoa; phylum Chordata; class Actinopteri; order Cyprinodontiformes; family Poeciliidae; genus Poecilia; species Poecilia latipinna. The sequence goes on from NW_015112894.1 coordinate 98,180, forward strand.
TTCACTTTTTTTTTTCTTTTTTTTTCTGTCGGCTAGATTCTGTTTGTCTAAAGACTGTAAAGTGTATTTGTGTGTGTGCCTTGCAGGTTTAATATCCTACACAGAGTATCTCTTCCTGCTGACCATCATGACCAGTAAGTTGACTTTGCTGTGTTCATGATCTTGTGGTTTTATTTGAAGCTGGACAATCTATCAGCAGCTTTGCTTCCATTGACCTTATAATTGTGCGTATTGGACTTTGGGACATACATTCTCTTAATGGGAGCACTCCAGTTTAAAAAAAAAAACAAAAAAAACTTTGCTTAAAAAAAGTTTTACACTTGGATGAGGTGGTTTTCTCGACAGTATCAAAATTTATTTACTGTATTTTGCAAACCTGCAATTGAAAAACATTTTTTTTTTCGTCACATGACAACGTTAAAGGGTTCGTAGAGGAGCGATGATGTATTGACTTCCTGATGACAGAGTTTCAGAAAGAACAAGAGTTTTTAAAGAGACAGATGGACAATTCCTAACATTAAATTACAAAGTCAAATTTCTTTAAAGCCATATTTGATATCTGTAGCATTTTTATAACAACTGAAGTTAGCCAAATAATGTCAGTTTTCATCAAAAAACTTGAAAATCGGAAAAAGAAAAAAAAAACTCAGAAATTTTTAGATCAATCTGACATTTTCCAGAAAATAATTTGGAAATGTCTGAGTGTCAAAAATTCAACATTTTTTTCCTAGAAAATATATCTTAAAATTTCCAAGTTTTCTCCAGCAAATTTTTTTTGACTTTTCATACTCTGAACTTTCCAGGTTTTTTTTTTTTTTCTAGAAAATCTCTGAGTATTATTTCAAAATTTTAAAAAGTTTTTCTGGCAAATCTTTTTACTCTTGGAGCTCAGGAATGTCTTTGTTTTTTTCATGAGAACGTCTGGAGGGTTTTTTTCTTCAGAGGATATTTGCTCCTCTCTATGTTCTACCCACAGTGGTCCCAATATGCTGTCGTAGGTAATCAATTCCTGAACGAGATGATTGTCTCTCTTGCAGAGCCGCGGACCGGGTTTCACATAGCTTTCCAAATGCTGGACGTGGACGGCAACGAGCAAGTGGACAAGAAAGAGTTTCTTAAGGTAAGACTTTGCTTGGTAAAAGAAAAGATCAAATATAAGACTTTTTTTTTTTTTAGATGACGAACTCTGTAATTACTTTACGCAACAATATCAGTGTGTCAATATTTCAAATCTTTGTGTGCACTCAAATGTGAAAATATTGCCCCTTTAATGCTGCCGAGATCTCTGCTGATGCTGCCGCAGCTGTAAGTATGGACCGGGCTCCATGTGAAGGTGAGGCAGAGCTGCATTCCTGTCGCTTCGACTGTCCTTTATCTGCCTTGTGTTTGAAGCAGAAAGCTTTTCGGTTTTATTTGTTTGAAGCCACCTGGCGAGTTTTTGGTTCCGAGCAGACTTCTCCCGTCTGCCGCTCAGCTTAGGCCTCAGCTACCTTTTGTCTCATTGGGAGGCATGTTGGCCTGTGTTGCAACCTGTGTGTCATGTTCCGACATGGCGCAGAAAGAACAAAACATCCAGCAAGAAGCAGCAGTGCATGGATTTTGATGGTGGTCCTGCTTTTTACCACTACTTTTTGCTTTTGCCTTGACTTTTTTTTGTTGTTTTTTAGTTAAATGCAATGAATCTGTGTTTTGTTGATTCTGAGAGTGGAAAGAAGGACGTAGAGCTCATATTAGCTCCCCGAGTAGAGGGAGAAATCTAGTGCCTTACAAAAGTATTCACATTCCATGAACTTTTTCACAATGTGGGTCTATAATATGACTATAAGTTTCAATACATTTTCTAAATTGGAATTAGAAAATAAATTTGCTTAATAGAAACATGCTCATTTAAAGAAAAAAAAAAAAAAAAGCAAAGTTTTTCCAAAAAAAAGGGTTTTTTGAGCTGTTTTAAAATTAGTGCCTTTGGTAAAACTGCGATGGAAACTTTTTCCCATCACACAGCTCGTGGGATTGCTACTACTGGCAAAAAGACGAAGACAACTGGGAATAGTTGGAGGATGACGGCATTTATTAAGGACTCATCGCGTGAACAAACGTGTTCACGTGTGATTTTTAATCACGTTTCTTATTTAATGGAAACACCGCAATTGCGAAATTGCGTTTTCTTTTTGACTCTAGTGGAATATCGACAAAGTTTTGCGCACATTTGTAATAGAAATACTGCTAACGTGGCATTTAACTCTGTAGTGGAAGAAAAACGACGCGTGGTTTTCAACATAGAGTCACAGTTCAAGAAATCTGAAGGAGGGAAATTTTGTTTAGAAACTTCATAATTCATTCTGTTTATGGTTCTGGTTCTCTGTGTGGTTTTTATTTGCCTTTTACTTATTGTTTTTGCTTGTGTTTTATTTTGGATATTCAACATAATTTCCAGTTCCAGTGTTACGTGTTCCTAAATAAAGTAAATTTTATTGGTATTTGAGAGAGCAAACTTGTATTATTATGCCAGTATCAATATAATTGACATTTGTGGGTTCTGTGTGGCAAAAATGTTAAAAGTCCGAGGGGTGTGAATACTTTTGCGAGAAAAAGTCTTGCTAGAGAGATTTAGCAAATACAAAATTCTGTGTTCAGTGGATGTTGGTAATGAGCTGGATGAAATGTGAGTGTGTGTGAACACATGAGGTTTCTATGGTTTCGAGTTCATGACAAAACTGAATTGAATTGAATGAATGAAAAGACAATGTTTTCATTTTCTGCCGAAGCTCAAGAACATCATCGGCAAAAGTAAACTGAAACCTCCGAAGGACGTGGCAGAGGTGTGTGTGCACATCTTATTAGCTTTTCTCGTGCATCGTTATCAGTTTCTATAGTAACAGGACAATTCGTGGGTGATTCCAGAAAGCGGCAGAGGAAGGGGCGGCTGTAAACACGTCACTTCAGGCGTACTTCTTTGGAAAGCGAGGAGAAAACAAGCTGAAGTACCAGGAGTTCCACAGGTAGGAGAACCAGGATCTCGTCAAGTCACCAACATTTTGGATGGAGATGATGATGGCACAAAACTCCTTGCAATTATTTCTAAAGTTGCGCCACAAAGTAAGTGATCTTGAGTTCAAAAACTCACAAAACAATGGCAAAATCCCAGAGGGACGGATTCTTGATTACATGAAGATCACTAGAAAATTTTTTGTTATGTTCTGATACATAAAATCTGAAAGATTCCTGGGTTTTGGTTGGTTGTTGTTTTTGTTTTGTTTTTTCACTATCACCAGCTTTGTTCCCCTTACAAATTTGTGCAAAACTTTGTCAATATTCTGCTAATATTCTGCTAAACACAATTTTTCTAAAAATCCTTAACTTGCATAGCAGAACCCGTTGCATGTTTGGAGCTACGGTAGGGTTCCCCTCCAGTTGGACCTCGGGGTCTCGGCCCGTCCCAGCTCCTGTAAACAATCTCTGTCGTACAGATTCATGGAGGACCTGCAGGCTGAGATCCAGGAGATGGAGTTCCTGCAGTTCTCCAGAGGCATGGACACCATGAGAAGGGAAGACTTCGCCGAGTGGCTGCTGCACTACACCAACGAAGAAGACAACGAGATCTACTGGGAGAACATGAGAAAGAAGATCCCAGCCGGTCAGGTACGGAAACTTCGTCCTCCGTCAGGACGAGACTCGCGTGGATCAACAGTCAACAGGCGCGTTTCCCCTTCCAGAGCATCACATTCGAGGAGTTCAAAGCCTTCTGCCTGTTCACCAACAACCTGGAGGACTTCGCCTTCTCAATGAAGATGGTCACCGAGGCCAACCGTCCTGTGGGGATGGGTAAGGCCTCGCCGTTGGGTTGGGATGAGCAGGTGCATCTACTAAACGGTTCATCCATTACATGAAAGCGTCCTCCTCGTTCTTTTGATACAGCCCAGTTTAAGCGAGCCGTGAAGATCGCCACGGGCCACGAGCTGTCAGAGAACGTTCTGGACACGGTGTTCAAACTCTTCGACGTGGACGGAGACAACTGCCTGAGTCACAAGGAGTTCATGGGGGTAATGACGGACAGAGTGCTGCGGGGTCTGAAGGTGAGCTTCCACTTTCATTTCTATTTTTTTTTATACTGCAGATGTTTATCGGCGGTTCTGATTAGTGCGGTTTTCTGGTACCATCAACCAAACTTTTTTTTTTCTGTAAAGTCACTAAGTTAGCACCGGTGGGTTGACTATTGGTAACCACATGGGTCAAATCCTGCCAAGGTTATTCCACCAGAATACAGCCTCGTAACGATCAATTTAAAATTTTTATCATCCCTCTTTGATAAGGAATTGATACAAACCTGTTAGTCCTCTGCCAGGTGTAGCATTTTGCATTTTGTACAGAAACATCACAACTTTATTTTCTACTGAGTCAGTTGGTTGCACTTGATTTTATTTATTGATATGATGGGTTACAGGACTGAATATAAATACATCCCACACTTTTCAGATTTTCTCCCCTTCACATCTATACACTATTTTGTGTGGGCCTGTCACCCAGTAAAATGAGGAGTTCCATTATATTTGAGTAAACTGGTGATGGTTGATCCTTTATTATTTTGCTCTTGGATATTTGTGAAGTTTCTTGCTGTAAGAGAAATTAAAAATAGGGCTTTTACTGGAATGATACCATTGTGAAAATGTGCCATAATCCAAATTAAATATTAAATGTTTTTTTGTGTGTGTGTGTGTGTGTATGTGGGTGTGGGCACACGCACGCAACTTTTATGGTTTAAATGTTTAAATGGCATTGGATTTTTATTCTGGGATATACCGGAACAGAATAATTAAAAATAAGTAGTTGAGAGGCTACATGTTCAGCTTCACCTCCTCCCTCTGGTTCACGGTGAACTCGTCTCCTGACTGCAGGTGCAGCATCAGACCGGCATCTCTGGCTACTGGAAGTGTGTGAAGAGAGAGACCCTAAAAGGGGCCAAGGAGGCCCTGGGAGACACCGGCTGCCCCATCTGACATGTTCACACGTCCGCCCACTGCATATGGTTATGTTTTATATTATTGAACAAATGGTGTGAGTGAGATTCTACATCTATGCACATAAAAATATAGGATAATACCACTGCCTTATCTGAAATCTATGGAAGCTCATTTCTGTCATGAAAGAGAAAAAAATCAAAGCCCAAGAATAAAAAATAAATGACAGGAAGTCATAGTTTTGACTTTCAAATTCATAATTATGAGAATCGGAGTCATAATTTTGAGGTATATAAACACAATTCTGAGATATAAAGTCATAATTATGAGATAGTAGAGTAAGCCTCTGTAGAGAAACAGCATGACTATCGATCTCATAATCTGAACATCTTATTTTGAAAGTTGAAATTCTAACTTTGACTCATAATTATGAAGTTGAAAGTCAAAATTCTGACTTCTCTTGACTTCCTGTTGGGCTTTTACATTTCTTTCACGGCAGGAATGAGCTTCCGTAGAAAACGCATTCACACTCCAGCTAAAGTGTAGGGTTTTGTCATTTACAAGCATTTCACATAGGAACTAGCTGATCATTTTTGCATCCAGGATATATATACACATTTGTACTTAATCAGGTTTAAAGTTTCCAATCACTTTTTCCTTGCAAGTCAGAATGTATTAAACATGGCTGAAATGTCTATATTTGAACTGAGTGCATGTTTACAGTGCCACTAGTAGTTTTTTAATGTCTGGTGTGGAGATTTTCATGTTTCTTGTCAGCACTTAAATAAAGTTTCCCCACAAATCCACCTGAAGTCTTAATCCTTTGAAATCAGAAGCAAAGGAGTAAAGCAGCTGTGACTATTTAGTCCTTTATTGTAGAATTGACCTGTTCAGATCACATAAGTGTGGGTTAACCATTCGATGTGATGCTAATTATCTTACCATACATAGAATTCAAAAAGTAAATAGACAAAACAAGCATACATCTGTGATAGATGGACTAATTAGTGACTGATGCCAAAGGTTATCAGTGAATACAGCATACACAGCTACAATAAAATTACACTGAGCATGAAGCCATCTTTGGTCTTCTTATCACTATAAACAAATACATAGAAATTTGTATTGTATCAAAAATAGAAATTACATAGCCATATTGAAAGGAAGTTCACATTTGAAACATACAACAGAAGAATACCTACGAGACATAATGTGGGATTACATTTTTTTTGCACTCCTTGGCTTTAAGGACCAAATGGGGTTTTGTGTTCAACATTCGATTTTTTTTTTCCTTTTTTTCTCTCTAAAGAAGTGCATTACTTTAGCCAAGTCATCAATCAATAACGCTGTCCTGCATCGGCTTAATACACAATGCAACATTTAGAACAAACCAAGAAGGGAAAAAAAAAAAAAAAAAAAAAAAAAAACAAAAATCAGATTGTCAGACAAACGTGTGTGCTTTCTGTCCTGGGCTGTTAGAGCCACATGTAGCGAGGAAGAACGGCTGATCTGAGCCTCCGCCTCTTCCTCACTGGTGACTTTTCTTGTCTTTGCTAACTGATCCTGGTGTAGTTTGTCCTCCTGGAGCTTCGGACTTTCTCTGCTTATGAAGGCACGCTTGATGAAATGCAGCCGAAGTGGACCTCTGCTCGAGATAAAAAGGGAAGTGCTTTCAAAGTGTTTGATCCCCTGGAGAAAAAAGGACAATAGATGGAAAACTTAATATAAAGAAAATAAAACGGGTTTAGTTTCACACAGGTTGGTTTCAGTAGAGGCAGAGTTCTCCATGCTACTATTGTACAAATACTTAATTTCACTATGAATTCCTGGCAGCCATTCTTATAAAACAAAGCCAAATGAAAGCCTGCATAGACGGAGACAGCGGAAGAAGAAAGGTTATAGACAGACGAAGGAATGGATGGATAAATTAGTTTTTATGGTTTTGGTTTTCAATGTGTGGAGTTCTGTAATGCCCGAATGTGAAGGTGAGGCCCAACAGACAGACTTACACAAGCGGCGCCTTACGGCTTTTGCCATGACGCTCCACTTGATGCATAAATACACTGCTCAAAAAAATAAAGGGAATACTCAAATAACACATCCTAGATCTGAATGAATGAAATATTCTCATTGAATACTTTGGTCTGTACAAAGTTGAATGTGCTGACAGCAAAACCACACAAAAATAATCAATGGAAATCAAATTTATTAACCAATGGAGGCCTGGATTTGGAGCCACACACAAAATTAAAGTGAAATGTTCCCTTTATTTTTTTGAGCAGTATATAAAACTTTCTTAGAATTTTTTTGGATTTATTTCAAATAGAGAGGGGGAAAAAACGAGACAAAATGGTGGAAGTGGGAAGGTTTAAAAGGAGATTTGAGTAGAGGAGGGAAACGAGTAAATAAAACAAAAGTCAACAAGTCGGCCTCTAAACCTGCAAAAAGAGAAAAATAAAAAGTGAAACCACAACAAACTAATAATTTGGTTTTTATTATGAATGCACACTATAACAGCTGATATTTCCATATTGTTGCAGTTTGTTTCTTTAGGGTGAGTGAATAACGTGACCGGTGACAATGATGCAGGATTGTGGGTAGTTTAACTGAAGCAGTGGAGACAGTAGACAAAGGTATTGATAGAACATTTAAATGATTGGACAAGAAACATCAGTGAATTAAAATTAATTCAATTTACAATCAGATTAATATTTTTTGAAGAGAAATTTGTTTACAGACACTTTATAATCCATATTGTTTACAGTTTTGATTGTGTGCTTCTCATTTCTGTTTTATTCATCTTTTTGTGTTTTACTTTGGAAATATAAAATATCTTCCAGTTCTACCGTTACATGTTTTTTTATAGAGTTAAAAGTTATTGGTTTTTGTCAGGGCAAATTTGCATTATTATGTCATCAGTATATTTTTTGCAAAAACAATATCGCTTATCGCAATAATTACAGGGACAATTTACCTTCCAGCAAAATTTGCGATTGTGGCAGATCCAACTCTGAATAAATGATAAAAGTAAAAACTAGTCATGAACCATTTTTATATTTGAATGGATGCATATTTCTCCAAGTGTCCAAACAAATCAGTGATAACATTTTAATTTGTGATGCTTAAAATCAAAACTAAATGCCACTGAAATCTATAAAATCAATTAATTCCTTGGTTTAAGCCATTTTCTTTTTTTTTAATGATTCCAGAAGTGAAAACCGCTCTGTCTTTAAGGATGGAGCGACTGTTCAGCGGCTGGACTGCATGAGGCGCTCAGAAAGCCGTTTTCTACCTGGTCTTTGAATGCACCGCAGCATTGCTCTACAGGATGTTTTCAATGTGGAAGTTTACACAAAGTCAGGAAGAGACAGTGGTATTCCTGATATCTGGATGCTGTTCAAAAATGGAAAAAAAAGAAAAAGAAAAAAAAAACTTCCAATGAAACAATCAGGGAAGATGGTGCTGAAAGAAAACAGTCTTCCTCTACAACGCCATCTACTGGACGCCATCTATTTTAATTTTTAAAACTGGAAAAATTGAACATATTTGTTTTTGACTAAATGTTTGGACCATTTATAGGTTCTGATAAATGCTCTGTTAAAACTGTCAGAGTGTGAAATGTCCAACTTCAATATAATTCTCGTAATGACGAGCAGTTCATCACTTTCAATTATTTTATTTTTGCATGCGTTATTATATGTAAAGTAGGGACGGGCATTCATTCTATTGCTTATCATTTATAGTAAATGTATAAATGATTTATCAATGTCATGATAAATTCTAATTATTGATGTTTAAAGCCTCAAAACTGTCCATATTGTAAGGACTGTTAGTTTTTACTACTTTCTCCATTTATTCAATGAGCGTGTCAATAAATAATACATTTTAAAATATGATTAAAAGCGGTTACTGTGTGCAGTCGACTCAAGTACTTCAAATAACCCTTTTATGACTCTGGTGTCCGAAAAAAAGCATATTACAAATGAATATGTTTTTCAAGAGTAGGATGTGAGTTTCTGTTGCTATCCAGTTTTTGTCACAGAGCAAACATGAACACTTTTTTATGTTTCGTTTTAAAGTTAAAAGCAAAATAATCGTCCATATTTGCTGTGTATATTAGTGTAATTGAAGGGAACGTGTTTTTTGTGTTTTTAATGTCAAAAGTTTTTTGTTTTTTTCCTTGAATATGAGAAAACCTGGAAGACTGAGAATCTTCCAGGTTTGGTTTGACACAAAGCATTTTCTTTCAATTCTTTGGAAACCTGCTCACAGTCTTTTATATTGGCTTCATGGGCATTTTCCCAGGGAGGCATGAGAAATGGGGGCGTGGGACCCAAAAACTAGAACATAAAATATATCTCATCTGTCAGTTTTCCCCAAAATGTACTTGTATGCATGTGTAGTGGAGTAAGTTTCCCTTAGTTGCTGTTGATTACTGGGAAAATACATAGCCTAGTTTGTGCTGTGATTAATTTCTTGCATTTTAATTGATTGGAGTGCGGCAGAAGGAGGCAGATGCCCAGGGCGCCATTCCTGCAGATACCACAACAGCTTGCACATTTATTTTTCAAGCTTACAAAGTTAAGAATAGTAATAAATCGTGATTAATCTGATTAAATTTGATTAACCCCACTAATATTTTTATAAAAAATAACCATTAAGTCATAATTTTTGCATTTCAGGCTCAAACAAAATCTAATTAGGTATGTTATATTTAATTTTTAGTTTTTGTCTAAGTATCTAAGCTTCCCATCCCTAACTGGCTTCAACCTCATAACTTAGTGGTTTGAGACCAGACTGATGTGACACAGGGTTTCCTGTCCATCTTACCATTCACCATGACAGGTCGGAGACGTCGGGAGGTCAGCGGGGGGTCACTCCTCCTTCTTTACCGTCACGTCTCCATCTCCGGCCAGGATGGTGGAGATCTCGCCCTGCATGAAGGCCCAAGGCACGTTGGATCCGGCCAGGGGGCAGCGCTCCCCGCTCGGGCAGTACACCTCCCCTCCCTGGCCCTGGCTGCGGATGAACGCTCGGGTGCAGGGGAAGCAGAACTTGTGGTGAGGGACGGAGGGACACTGGACAAAGTGTGTGTCCTCCAGGCGCTCTCTGCAGAGCGTGCAGCAGAGCAGGGTGCCCTGCGTGCTGCTCGTGCTCTCCCCAGTGTTGGTGTTGCCGCTCGGCCCCACCGCACTCATGCCCTGGCCCATGGCTGCCTGGGAGGCCGAGGTGGAGGCGGTGGACGGGCTACTGCTGGTGGAGCGACCTGCTGCCGAGGAGTGGGCTGTGGACATGCCTGGGCTGTCTCTGGGCATCTGGCTGGAGCTCAGGCTGTCTGTGACGCCCATCAGGGCCGAGATGGGCGACGGCTGGCTGTGGAGACGCGGCGGCCCTTCTTGAGGTGCCGCCATGCCGGGCAGAGGCTCCGTGTAGGCGCTCCGGGCCCAGGACTCCCTGGCCGAGTGGTCGGGTCTCCCGTCGCTCTCGCCGTTTTCCGAGCCAGGAGAAGCTTTGCGGCGTCTGGTCGTGCTCTTCGCCGGACCCGGGCGGCCTGTCGCTGCCAATGACAGCACCGGGTCTGGCTGGGGCAGGACCTCTGGAATGGGTGGCTCCTTGAACATCCTCACGCCGTCGTTCAGGAGCTCGGACAGCCCACGCCAGTCCCCGGTACCCTGCCGCTTCTCGTACTCCACGTATCGCAGGCCGGAATTCACAGCTTTGCCTGCATCTTTCGCCGAATCCCGGAACATCTGCCGGACCAGGTCCGGGATCCCTGAGTAGATGATCCCGGAGCCCACGGGATACTCAATGAAGATCTTCAGCTCAAACTCTGGAGTTGTGCTGGCGTCGAAAGCCAGGACGCGGCCCTGGAGGTTGTGGTCTTTCCTGAAGCGGACGTTGAAGGGGATGGAGTTGCTCAGGGCCACCAGCACGTCTCGCACCGCTTTGGGTCGGTTCGGCCAGCCTTCCACCCGGTTTCTGGCCACTTCGTTCAATTCGGCCATCACCTCATTGTTCCTCCACACTGCTGGATCTATACCCACAAGGGCAGAGGTGCTGGCGCCCACTCCCAGAGACACCGCCTGCCTTCTGCCACCCTCACTCATGATGGGCCCGGCTGAGACCGCGATGGGTGTGCTGGCAGTTCGGGAGCCCGATAATGGGGCTAAAAGACCGTGAGGAGCCGCCACCAACCCCTGAGCTATCAAGGCGTGAGAGATGGTGCTGTGGAGCCCGGGCACTGCACCGGTCACAACCCGGCGGGTGTTCGGGCTCTGGCGGCTTCCCTCCGATAAAGCCACGTCCTCAGCTCGGTGCAAGCCGTTGGGGAGCCGGGAAGACACCCCATATTCCCCCCTCCCCCTGTCTACGCGCTCACTATGCTGCCGCCCCGTTTCGACGGTCCCCACCGAACCGGGTTTGCTCTGCTGGGGTCCGGGAGACCTGCCGTCTAACACCCCGTGCGTGCTCTTCAGCTGCCGCGCCGTTTCGATCAGGAGCTCAATCCGGTCCGCGCCGTCGTAGTTGACACATCCCCGGCACACCGCTTCGCTGAACTCCCACAGCATGGCCCACGGCATCTTGGGCAGATCGCAGAGGTAGCACCACTGCCGTCTGGAGGAAGGCTGCGAGGCGGAGGACATGTTGTTTACAGGCCCGACTCTAAACTTTCTTCCCTCGGAGGCCTACACGATACAGTCTGCGGTTCTCTGATAATTCTCAGTCTTGGGACACCGAGGACCACATGCCACGTTTTACCCGACGAAAATACAACAAAAACTAAGCTCGGAAGGCGGTTTTTGGCGACAATACTTAACGTTAGCGACGTCTTCTTTTTCGGTTTGTTCGTGTCGGTCTGTGTGGAAGGAAGTAAAATGTTACGAGACACCGGAAACACCTACGCGCTTGGCGCGCGAAGCATTTTGGGAAGTGGTGTTTTTAGAGCGAAGCCACCACTTCGCTGAACTCGTTGGTAGAAAAATGGAGAATATTCGCAACACGAAGAGGAAAGAAGAACTTTGGTCACTTTAATTTTTACATGATTAAATAATCATTATTATCTACGGGCTCCGGTGGCCACGACTTGTTATAATTAAGTCGTTCTCAAGAAATAAGTCGTGGCCACTATATATAACCAGATGGGACTTGTACATAAATAAATGGAGGTAAAAGTATAATACACAAAACTAACTTAAATTTAATAAATAAATAAATACTAAAACCATTGCTATTGACTAAACCGATGCGCATTGTCAGAAATTATTTCAGATATAGATCTATATCTCTCTCTCTATATATCCATCCATTTTCTTACACCAAGGGTGTCCAAAGTCGGTCCTCGAGCGCCGACATCCTGCATGTTTTAGTTCTCTCCCTGGTTTAACACACCTGCATCAAATGATGGCTCATCATAAGGCCTAAGCAGAACACTGACTTGCTGAGGAGTTTGTTACTCCCACTAGGGAGAGAACTAAAACATGCAGGATGCCGGCGCTCGAGGACCGACTTTGGACACCCCTGTCTTCAGTGGCGCAAAAAGTGGGTATGCAGCGCATGCAACGCATAGGAGCGCAGCACCAGAGGGGGCGTCAAAACCCCGTCTGGAGGGGGCGGCGCGCCGATTATGTAGCCCATTTCCTGCACACGCCTTTGCACGGTGGCTCTGGATGTTTCTTCTCCAGACTCAGTCCACTGCTTCCGCAGGTCCCCCAAGGTCTGGAATCGGCCCTTCTCCACAATCTTCCTCAGGGTCCGGTCACCTCTTCTCGTTGTGCAGCGTTTTCTGCCACACTTTTTCCTTCCCACAGACTTCCCCACTGAGGTTCCTTGGTACAACATGCTGCGAACAGCCTATTTGTTCAGAAATTTCTTTCTGTGTCTTACCCTCTTGCTTGAGGGTGTCAATGATGGCCTTCTGGACAGCAGTCAGGTCGGCAGTCTTACCCATGATTGCAGTTTTGAGTAATGAACCAGGCTGGGAGTTTTTAAA
>NW_015112894.1:116458-149276 GCF_001443285.1 Poecilia latipinna
CCACAAGGGGGCGTCCTGAACTGTCTTACACTAAAGACTGAGGATGAAAGAAAATTAAACCTAACCATAATTATACATGGAGACTCCCCTCCATGTATGTGAAGCACTGTGCTGCCATGACGCTGTGACATAATTCAGGATAACAGCCCACAGAAAGTTCCTTGGGGGTGTAGCCACCATGAACTGTTGCCTTGCCTTTTAATATACAATTTGATCACTATGTTGTTTTATGCAACCACTGCACATGATCAGTTCAGCTTTACTGCTATTTTAAGTTGATTCTTTTTTCAAACACATTAGAGAAAATTGAAAAGTGGAGGGAAATTCTGTTTTCATTTTTGTAATTTTACAACTTTTTTTAAAATAAGTAGTTCATAGTTAAGTAAGGGACTTGAAAGACAATAAATATGGTTGAAAACTAGATGATTTTTTTTTTGCAAGAAAAGTGGTTCTGACTGGTGGTTTCGCTGAAGGCTGAGCAGCTCTGTTTATGTAGAGATCACAGTTGAAGTTGACACAAATTAAAAAGAATTTATCTGTGCACATTGGCAAGGAGTTGGTAATTATTCTATGGCTGTATGTCCGATTGTTATTTAAATTGTCATTATTACAATTATGTTTCCATAGATTTTTCTTGTCTTATGAGTTAGTTTGTAACCATTTTGTCTATGTAATATAATTTATTTGTTGGCTCTTTAGCACAGTATGTCGAACAGAGAAACAGAAACATGAATATTATAACATGGTTTTAATTACATTTTTTTGATAATTAGGGCATTGTAAATAAGTCATCGCATCGAGAACATTGCAGAGACATCTGGCTACTGTGGAGATTGCCAGCCATCCTATGCACACTGCCATCAAGAGTCAGGAAACCGGGGTCAGTGGGAGGCTGAATAATGAGACATTAATGAGACAAAAATTGCCAGAGATGACCTGACTCATATCATCTGGAAATTAAGCGGCTTTCTTCACTATTAAAGACATATTTGGCACCCAAAATGTATGTTTATGGCAGTGACATGGTAAGAGAACGGGTACCTTACTCCTGTTAGTACATTTGAAGAAATCAACACCCGGCTTATGCACCGTTTGAAAGAGTCCTGATTGCCTTCCCGGTTGACAAATGGTGCACACCCTTCTGGCTTCGCGTCCACTCATTGACAGTGCAAGGTAGCCAATGGGAATTCAGCGCTCAACGTAACACAGTTCTGTTGCGTTCACTGATCAGTATGAGCTTTTTAACAGGCACCTTTTAGAAGTGTCACATAATTTAAAATGCTGCTAAGATGAATACAAACATTATTTGATAAAGGTGGAATCTAAACCCCATGAGAAAACACTGTTTAATTATTCCAGCATCAATTCTGGTTGAAGAATAAAACCAAACGTTTGGTAGAACGTTTATTTTCTTAACACCACTGAAATGCAGCACCAGCCCGGTAAAGTGGACAGGACAACATGGCTGCTGCTGCGTCCCGATACTACGGCGAAGGCGGCAGAGCGACAAAAAGACAGAAAACTGAAGAAGGCGGAATGACAACGGTGGGTTTTCATCGTTGCCTTTGAAGCGAATGCATCAATGAGCTGAACTATTAAAGTTTTGGGTTGTCTTAGAAAGTAATTGAGCATTAAAAACGTTATAAATCGGGCGCTAGCTAAAACGAAAATGCTACCAGGCGTTAGCTTGCTTAGCTACTTCACACATAGGAATGGAGTTTACATCGGCGCGTGCCCGAAAAGCTGCTCAGCTGCTTCATTTAAACATCACGTTGAAGCAGGACAGCTTAAATATTATATTCATTGACAAAGAAAGACTCGTCAAAGAAATGACTAACGTCAGTGCTCATGAAAATAAAAGCTTGTCAGATGTTGACAGATGTTGGCCAAATTAGGACAAGCTTCAGAACCAAATAAGTGGGAAATATTATCCCTCTGAGACAAAAACATCTCTATATCCAATGCATAATGAATGAATTAATTTACTACCTACTTAATTTCAATACAAAAAACAGCATTAATAATTTAAAACATCCGCTGGATGCATTTTAATCGTTTTGTACATAGAATCAGTTGTTGCATTGTGAACCTACATGTTTTTAACATGAATGGATTCTGCAAGATCCTTGGAAAGCGAGTCTGAATCTAGAACTTAGTTCAAAATTATTCTTAAAGCTAAATTGTTGCCTGAAAGTTACTTAGGCTTTGAACATATAATGCTGATTTATTCCCTAAAATGGTTCTTGTTCTCAGCTGACTGATTTGGCTCTGGTTCGACCATCTTTGGGTCTGTTGGACAGGCTTGTTCCTCTTCCATAATAAACAGTTCCGACCAAAACACTTGGAATTTGTTGATGTTTTCACTGGAAAGAGCAATAAAATAACTGCCAAATGACACCAAGTTAATGTGTGTGGGGGAAAATGAAGACTGTTGAAAAGTTGCCATTGTGGTTGGTGTATTTTATATACCTTGAATTTATAATAATAGACTCATAATTTCAAAATAAAAAATATCTGGTGTTGTCTTGAAATGTTAATTTTTTAAATAAAATTTCTACCTTTTAATTAATGTTGCACATTGACTAACTTTTATTCAATCTTATGCTCAGTTTTGTAACCTTGTTCTATATTTTCACAAATGGAAACAGCAACAGAGAACGTTCTTCTTAAAAATTTTCATTTTCAGCATAAACATTAGAATTGAAATTTTAAATTTAATTAGCAGCCATTTCCTAGTTTTGTGTAAAAATCAAACTTTGTGTGGCTAAATAAGCACCTGTTCACATATCAAATCATTTCATTTGAAAACTATTGTTGACATAAAAAAAATCTACTCTTCACTTCAGTGGATTCCCAAAGCTTCAGCTTTGGGAATCCACTGAAGGCTTTGCTGCTGACATGAATGTGAGGGGAAAAAAACTTGATATTTTGCATCTGTTTACATTACAAAACTACATTGTTTTTGTGCCATGTAGTTAACTTTAATTTTCTAAATAAAATTGTCAAAACTGATTGCAGCTTTCTGACCTGCACTCAGTGACCTGCTGATTCCATATTTTGGCTGCTGGATGATTTTCATCAGTACTATTTTCCCTTCGTAGGAAAATTATGAAGACCCTCACAAGCCGCTGCCGTCTCCTGTGGTGCACATCAGGGGACTGGTGGATGGTGTGATGGAGGCTGACCTGGTGGAGGCGCTACAGGAGTTTGGGACAATTAGGTAACAATAGATGTTCCTACATATTAACTGGAGCCACGGACGTTTTCTTACTTCCAAGCTTAAGAGGTTTATATGTTCTTATCTTTACGGGATGTTTGAAGCTTTAACACGTTGATGAAACAAAACTCTCACAGAGATTGTAAGTGCCTTTTTTTTTTCTTTTTCTTTCAGCTATGTTGTGATGATGCCCAAGAAGCGGCAGGCGCTGGTGGAGTATGAGGACATGAACGGCTCCTGTAACGCTGTGACTTACGCAGCTGAAAACCAGGTTTACATCGCGGCCCACCCCGCCTTCATCAACTACTCCACCAGTCAGAAAATTTCTCGGCCGGGAGACTCGGACGACACTCGGAGTGTCAACAATGTGCTGCTGCTCACAATCTTGAACCCCATCTATCCCATCACCACGGTAACCTGCACCCAGAGGTTTAGTAGTATTTAGCGCTGTGCGGCAAGTTACAACGTTATTTAACTTTACAAATTCAGTCAGTCACAAACTTGTTTTTACTTGTAATCCACAATTAAAACAGAGTTAAAAGAATTATATTCTGTTGTTCCTTTCTTGTTTCAAGCAGTTTGTTGTAGTTCTACCTTTGAATCCCACACCACTATTTGTTTCCTAAAACTTTCTGAACTGGCAGAATGAAAGTGAATATCTGGATTTTTTTTTAATACATTTGAAATAGTTCAGTTCGACTTTTTACATTCCTTAATAGAGTTGAATTAAAAATCATTTGTATATGCTTTTTGGTATTTAAACTGTAGAATCGTAATTCATGCGTGGATTTTATGTCCATATATAGAAAATGCCTTTGCATATAATAGTTCATGTAGTATATAACTTCACATAGTTGAGCTGTGATGGATTTCTATAACTTTTTACTACATGTTGTTCCATTTCTACTAAATGTTTGATTTAATATCCAGGGATTGAAAAAAAACTGTCAGAAAATGGCTGAGAAATCCTACAACTAAACCTAAAATTATTCACACCCTGGGTTCCAAGTGTTTTAACCAAGAGGTTTGGTTCTGATGGGAAAATGAGATGATACCAAAACATGTTTCCATGCCAACAATGATTTCTCACTTAAGGTTTTTATCATGAGAGCCTTACTACCTAAACATGTTTTGTGCCCTACAGGATGTCCTCTACACCATTTGTAACAACTGCGGGCCTGTACAGAGGATCGTGATCTTCAGAAAGAATGGTGTTCAGGCTATGGTTGAATATCCTTTACGAGCATCAACTTTTTTTTTTTTGGCGACATTCTTTTATAAACTTTCCACAGCAGGGTAACATTGTGTTTCTACATCATATTTGAACGTCTCTTTAGGCCTTAACTTGAAGGTTCCATGTTTGATTCGGTCCAGAGTGCCCAGAGGGCCAAAGCCTCTTTGAATGGAGCCGACATCTATTCTGGCTGTTGCACTCTGAAAATTGAATATGCAAAGGTATGTGTGTGTTACGAGCTGCGTTTCCACTGACCATATAATTGCGCAGTTTGACATTTTGCAAATAAATTTGCTGAATGGAAACAGCAATTTCAAAAAGTGATCTTGTTTGTTGATAATAAGTGATGGCGATAGGATATGGTGGTGTTTTGGCCACATTGAAAATGGTTTACTGTGCAAAACTGCAATGGAAACACTTTCTTTGCGTCACGCGATTACCAGCCGCATGTTACTGCTGCCGCAAACCACAAAGAAGAAGACAGGAAGTAGTAAGAGGATCATGTTTTTTAACAACTTATCGTGTTGTTAAAAAACGTTTGCTTCACACGAAGCAAACAATAAATATGTTTGCTTCGTGTGAAGCAAACATATTCACGTACGATTTTAATGGAAACACTGCAACTGCTACTTGGATTTTTTTCGACATTGACAGCATTTTGCCAAAATTTTGCGCACATTTATAATGGAAACGCAGTTGCTGCCCAACTACCTCTTGCAAATGGTGAATAACCAGTTGCTAACCCAATGTCTGATGTCCATGTTTGTTATTCCTTCCTGTCCAACAGCCCGCACGCCTTAACGTCTTCAAGAACGACCAGGACACATGGGATTACACCAACCCCAACCTGAGTGGCCAAGGTAACGTGTGTTCCCCAAACAATCCCTCTCCATTATTTTCTTCCTCTTCTTCTCTCATGTCACTACACAGGACGGTTGGGGGTTCTCCGCCTCGGGGGGGTATTGCCTTCGTTCACAAAGGATTGTCTCACCATGCAGTACAGCTCGGTGCTCAAAGGCAGTATTCCCACGATGCCGTCAGTCCTTATGTATTTTCTCACCACACAGCAGGTGCAAAGTAAGGGCATGAGGAGCTGCCTGGGGGCAGCGTGCATTCTAGACTCATGCATGTGGAAAATATGGAGCACCCATTCTAGCAGTAGAAGAAGATGCACCACATGTCACACAGGATCACGGTCCCTGTAGAGCATGTCACAGCTGCACTATCTCACGTCCTTGCTTACTTTAATCCAGGTACCATAATGCAGCGTCACACCTGGTAGCATTCTTTCAAGCATAGTGGAGATTTTGTAAAAAGTGAAAGTAAGACTTATTAATAAAGGCCCCATGAAATTATACTGCAGCTCTCAAGTTTGAGCAGAATCAGAAGGTTCATCTTGATTTGATACAATGTTGAAATAAAATAAGATTCTCACTCAAATAACTCTGTTAGTAATTCTAATTACTAGACTCCATGGCCAAGTATTTCATGGGACCTTTAAAGGAAAATGTACAGTGTGTACAAGACATGAGAAAGGAAAACTTTTGTAGGAGATGGAGATCAGTTTTGTTGATCTATTGGCAGGCTTATCATGAAAAATTGTATTGGATGATAAATTGTCCCAGAAATTATTGCATTTCTGGGACAAAACAAATGATAATGTTGTTTTGAGACCATTTTCAAGTAATGTATTCATAAAGGCTTAATGATGAAAGTTGTCCCTCTCAAAGACTAACAAAAGTTTAATTTTGTACAGAATACCTGGAAAAGAAATATATTTTAAGTATCCAAAAGAAAACAGACAACACAAACAACAGAAACCACAAATAAAATGGACTTAAAATTGCCCTTCAAAAAAATGTATAATCAGAATGAAAATTAATCGAGTTCCTTTTAATTTTTCGTAGGATTAATTGCATATCTACCTTTTTTTTATTTTATTTTTTTTTAATTCTTGGGACAAAAAAAATCCAAAAAAGTATCAGTTTTTCATAGTCAGCAGCTTTGACTCAAACAGGAACATAGCGAGGCTCATTCAGCTGTTTCTTACTGTGTCCTACTTTTTGTGCTTCCTAACAACCCAGAGGTACTCCTTGTGTCCTTACTCCATAACCTCATACAGGCTTCCCATGACTTTGCAAGCAGACACAGAGACCTTCACAGCTCCAACATATCAGCAACAACAGATATGCTCTATGGCACACATGGGGCACAGTGGGGCATCAAATACTGGAACACAACCTCAACTCAGTACTCCATCATCATCCACATCTCCACCAGCCGACCTGGGAGTCATGTCATGTTTTTTTTTTTTTTCCTTCAGTGGCGGAAAGTCGCCATGTATTCAGTTTAGAGGGACAGAAATAACTCCCCAGGTCGCCAAACAAAACACCTCGCATATCCACCACAGTCCGACGCTGATAGATTGATAAGCACCTCCAGCAGCTCCGTTACTGGCGCAGCACATTTCATCTCCAGAAACCCCCTGAGGAGTCACAACACATTGATGATGGGGGCAGGAGTCACACTCTTGGATTTTTTTTTTTTGTTTCTTTGTGAAAAAAAAAACTAAAACAAAAAAAACAAACAAAAAAAAACACAAGCACAGGGAGCAACAGAGGATTTCAGACACACTCAGTCCGGCCAGGGAACAGACGACTACACATACTGGGGCGGTTTGCTCTCTCAAATGACACTACACCTCATCTCTACCTCCCTCCGCCGAACACACGACCGCACATCGAGCTGAGAATCCAAGGCAACACGCAGCCGAGCCGCCACGACAGCACATCTTCACGCAGATATTCCAGACGACTCATTATCAAGCACTAAATGCTTTCACTTTGCAAGAGGTGACAGCTTTCAAAGCAGATAAATAAAGCAAGTACCCACTTTTACATGAGAAGAAATACCCACAGTGGGGCCCTAACGAAGACACAACATCAGACACCTGTCAAGCATACAAGCACTGAGGCAAACAGATTCCAAATCCTTTTCCAAAGCTTTCCACAGTTATGGACTCTGGTGTTCTGTTTTCCCCTGTTCCTTATTCCCCTTTTTTCCCCTCCTCTCTGTGCTGTTCTTATGTTGTTTCTGCGTTTTTTTTTTTTTTTGTTTTTTTTTTTTTGCACTGGCCCATAGTGACGCCTCTAATGCCTCCCGTGTGATGCAGGTTTGGCTCAATGTGTCTGTGGACTGACAGCCTACTCTGAAAGTGGCGCATTTGCCCTGCTTTGTGATCAGAGCACGGTAAGATGGAAATGAGCCTCTAATGGTAACTTTGAATACGCAGCGGCACCGATTGTAAAGTCAACACTGGAAGCCCGTGGATGCACTTTTTGGTCTGGAGGTGGGATGCAAGGATGGAAAGAAGCAACTAAAGACTGAGGAGGAGGATTGAGTTGAGGCTGGAGTCAGAGGTTGGAAGGTAGCATCCTTGCTGAAGACTGCCCCCTACCTGCCCACTGTGTCCTATGCTCCCTATGTGGTGCTGTAAGTACTTAATGAATGAATGAATGATCTAATAGTTCAATGTTTATGATGTACTACATGAATTCTGCTTCTACTCTATTTTACATTCGACTACATTCTCTGGTAGTCATGAACCATCTGTTATTTCTCATGATGTTGCTTTGATAAAAGGAAGTGATGCATTTATTTCTGACATCTGAACTGAACTATTGTGTTTTAACTTTTCAATCTGTTCAATGGAGTCCTGGGATCTAACAATAAGTTATTAGCTGCTGTGTAGTTGAAATGGTTGATACTGATTTAGAAGCATGCTGAAGCAGAACTTTACTTTCTACTTGGGTAATTTTGATTATGCCATTGCACTGCCACTTACATTTTAACCCTTATAATGTAATCTGCAAAGTCTTTAATTTGAGTTATGTTCATCTTTATGAATTAGAATATTATTGAAAGCCAAATGTATTTCTATAACCGAATCCAAAAGGTGAAAAATCAAAAAATTCATTACTCATAGAGTTACATATTTCAAGTATTTACTTCTGTTTGTGTTGTGATTTCTAGCTAATGAAAACCAAACTCTCTGAAAGAGCCACAGAAGAAACTGGCTGTTTGGAGAGCTTCATTAAAGAGGGAAAGTGAGGTAGAAAAGGGTGAACAAGCAACAGGGATAACTTCAAGTTTGAAGCAGAGCCCATTGAAGAGGTTTGGGGAAATTCACTGGAGGCATTATTCAACAGCCGCACACAAGTCTTAACCTCAGAAGAGTTTATCAGGGCTAAGGAGGAGAAGAACGGAATCGTTGCTCAGTGGTCCAAAGTTCTCTGCAGATGAAAATACACATTTTTTTGGATTTAGTTCAGAAATCATTATCGCAGAGTGAAGAGGAATAGAAGGCAAGCTGCCTGAAGTTTCCACAGTCAGGGATGGTTTGAGGTTCCATGTCATCTGTGGTGGTGGTCCACTGGGGTTTATCAAGTCCACGGTCAACACAGTCATCTACCAGGAAATGCTGCTGACCAGCTTTACAGTGCAATGTCATTTCCCAGCAGAACATGGCACTGGCCCACATATATCTATACCTGCCATAATCACCAAGCTGTCACCTTTGCTGATTAGCCAGAAAACTGTCTGGACCTGAACTCCACAGGGACTCTGTGGAGCATTGACAAGTGGAAGATAAAAGACTAGAACAGAAAATGAAGAAAGCAAACTGGGCTTCCTCAGCACCTCATCACAACCACATTCCTATAACCTGCACATTGAAGCAAAACAAGAACAGACCAAGTATAGAGCGCATATACCATGCATGGATATAGTTTTCAGTAGGCCCACTTCTTTGTTAGTACCTTGTTATTGCAGGGGCAAACCCACTTTGGCCTTCAGAACTGTCTTTTTTCTAATTCTCTCTGAGATTGTGGTCCATATTGACATTATAGTTTTGTGTCAAATTTACTCCAGATTTGTGAACTCTCAGCAGCAAACACCCATTATACGAGCTCCTTCTCAGTGCAGCTCTGGTAAAAATCTTGATAAAGGGTTGATGGGTAAATACTGAAGGTGGAAGAGTTGTTAAAGGGGCAGAGGCCCAATTTCAAGTCTAGTGTAGTGCTGTATGGTTAGCAGAAATCATCCTGAGACTTTGATGTAAGCAGCAATCTGTAATCTTTTCAGGTTTTGCAACCAAATCAGAACCTGACTTCTCAATTCTTTTTTTTTCTTTTAATCAATTTGTAATGATATATAGTTTTTTGTCCTGTTAGTTTTTGGGATGAAAAGTTCTTCTATAAAGTGGCTTGAAAATAATACAGCCAAATTTAAATTAGTGTCTAACTGACACACACAGATGCTCCTCTTAATACAAATGACTACAAATTTTTGTCAGAAATTTTTATGAATATAAGATGATTAAACTTAAAGTTAAACATAAATTTTCAAGTCAGAGCTCAAGTCCAAATGAAGTCAAAGTTTTTAGTGATTTTTTTTTTTTTCCAGACTAAATGTCAGGGTTTGATTTTTGAAGAATGTGATGCTTTTTATTTTCTATTCTCGTGTGTTTTCCTTCTGTCTCATCCGGGTTGTAAAAGCTGTTTTAGTTTCTAATAAAATGGCAGGAGCCGCTTGTGGCACTGAGCCGTACGATCTCTTTCTGATCTGTCACGTTCACATGCCTGCATTGCTTTGATATCATTTTCTGGTGTGTTTAGTGTTACCAATTGAATACGCTGTGTATTTGGATTTGACATGTGTATGTGTACTTGCACAGATGCAGATGGTGAAGGCAATTGGAACATATCACAAGGTGTGTTTGTGTTTATATCGGGATGATTAAGGACCCCATTTAGTGAATGCTTTGAAAACTACGGCCACTTCTAAATAAAAAAAATCTCCATTATGTTCAGCCTAAATGAACAGACGAAGCCTGCCGAACCTTTTATTATTTTTTATTTGTTTTAAGAGGTCAGCTTCCTCTGTTGCATGCACTTCACTAACTCGTCTCATAGCATGCGATAGGCCAAGTGAAGCATCTGTGCTGCATGCAGCACAAGTTGTTTGATGGGAACATTTTGACCATTTTCAGATCCTAACGCCAACCCCAACAAGCGCCAGAGGCAGCCGGCTCTCCTGGGAGACCACCCACCTGATTATGGTATTTGTCTCTGAGAAATTCATATTATGAAGTGTAAAACAATAGTTCCCACTGTCAAACTTTGCCTTTGATGTTTTCTTTTTCGTCTGTACTACAGGAGGTCCACAAGGAGGATATCATAGCTATAACGACGACACGTACGGCCCCCCTCCTCCTCATCGCATGGGGATGGGCATGGGGGGCCGGGGCCGTGGGAGCCAGCGCTACGGCGCAGGATACGGGCCGCCTCCGCCCGAGTACGGCCCCCACGCCGACTCCCCTGTCCTGATGGTGTACGGCCTGGAGCCATCCAAGATCAATGCCGACAGAGTTTTTAACATCTTTTGTCTCTATGGCAACATCGAGAGGGTGAGTGTAATGCTGCTTAAACCCTTCTGGGCATTTATGGGGTTTTTAAACGTACCTGGAGTGTTGTCCTGATTGTTTCATGCGTTTTTGAGTAATTCCTTAATCTCCCGTGGCAACCATTCAGCTGTGCAAAACTCCTAGGTCAACTGAGTGCCACCTTCGAGGCACAGCTCCTCCTCGGAGCTGCAGTGTCCAAGCTGCCCCCTCGCTGTGACACCACCCACTCAGCTCCTTCAGACTAGCCAGCAGCAATTGGCAAACACCTGGTGGAACTGCGCATTTACTGAGTTTATTATACAAACTACTTCTCAGTGCAACGCTGGTGTAAACATTGACAGAGGGTTAATAGAGGGGCGATGTTGTGATGACATCCTAAAGGTGGAGCGTCAGAAAGAGCAGGAATGACAAAAGTTCACCTTGAGCATAGAATCAGCAAATGACTAGTGTCTTTTTATTTTTGTAACTTTTTTTTTTTGGTTTTATTCTCTCCATCTTCAGGTGAAGTTCATGAAAAGTAAACCTGGAGCAGCGATGGTAGAGATGGGAGACTGCTACTCTGTGGACCGAGCCATCAGTCACCTCAACAACACCTTCCTGTTTGGACAGAAGCTCAATGTTTGGTAAAGGCTGCTGCCCAGACACATTTCCACACTGGAGCGCAGATTAAGAGTTTCAAAGAGCTGAAAGAGCCGATGCCTCTCTCTCTGCCTGCAGCGTGTCCAAGCAGCAGGCCATCGTACCAGGACAGAGCTACCAGTTAGAGGATAACACCAGCAGCTTTAAAGACTTCCACGGATCTCGGAACAACCGCTTCGCCTCCCCAGAGCAAGCGGCTAAAAACCGAATCCAGCACCCCAGCAACGTGCTGCACTTCTTCAACGCCCAGCCAGAAATCACAGAGGAGACATTCTTCCAAGTGAGAAAAACCTCAAAACAGGAGTTCTCCCTCTGCCGAATAAAACGAGGCTAACGTCACCGCTGCAGGTATCGCACTAACCGAGTCTGCTTTCTCTTCCCAGATATGTGAGGAACTGGGAATTAAAAGTCCTACGAGTATTAAGCTCTTTACTGGAAAGAGTGAGTATTGTTGCTGTCTGTAGGTCTGGGTTAGATTTCAGTGTTTAATCTCTTCCTGCTGTGTGTGTTCCTTTTTTATTGCTGTATTGGTTTTCGTCATGATCCTTGACAACGGTGTTTTTTGTTGTTGTTTTGCTTCTAAATGTCAACATTTCTCCCATTTCCTCTTTTGCAAGTTATATCGATAGATAAGAGACTAATTAGTGATCCGTTTTTGAGACATAAATATCCTTTTAGTAAAAAGTGTTTCCATTGCAGTTTTGTGAAATAAACCAATTTCGATGCGACCAAAAAACACACCTCAACTTGGCACCAAAAATGTTTTAGCAAAAATTGGGATTTTTTTCTGAAATTACAGTGTTTTCATTTTTATTAAGCAAATTTATTTTCAAAATATCAAGTTGAGCAATTATATATATGGTTAATGGAAACGCAGCTACAGCTCCTTATTTTAACCTTGATTTTCTAGAGACGAAAACAAAACACAGCGAAGCTCAGAGAGTAAAAACTTTTATCTAAAAAATAATTTATTTGCAATGAAATTCAAACCCAGCCCTGGCTTTTGAAATTCTTCTCTGATTTCAAACCATCCACCTGTCATTTACAGGTGAGCGCAGTTCGTCTGGGCTGCTGGAGTGGGAATCCATCAACGACGCCATGGAAGCGCTAGCTATGGTGAACCATTACCAGATGAAAAATCCCAGTAAGTTCTCTTTTCTCTTCATTCTCCAGTTCAGTTCTACTCGACAGAGAGCTTGAATGTTGTTTTCCTTCTGTCTCCTAGGTGGGCCTTATCCTTACACACTCAAGCTGTGTTTCTCAACCACACACCCTTCCAACTAATCCGCTCTCCTTCACTTAATTGTTTTTTTGCAATGGACGGCACACTTATTTCGTCATGTTCTGTTGGAGCACTGTTGACTAAAACTAGGATTTATGTGCTTTACAAAATCTATCTTAAATTATACCTTCTCCTGTTTGTATTCATTTTTACTTCAGCTGTTTTTTTTTTGTTTGTTTGTTTTGTTTTCAATGAGTTGTTAATTTTGTATATTCACAGTACTAAACTTGACCCCCACCCCCATGTATCTGGTTTATAAATAAAGTGATGTTACCAATAATGTAATGATTTCTGGTGTGTTCTTTAAACTAAAACTTTGATTTCTTTGGAACGGCTTGTCAGTTTACTGCACTGCAGTGTTGATAGTATACAATAAGTAACAGTGGGATGCCTTCATCCTTCTTTTACAGTATATATGTGTGTGTGTATATATATATATATATATATAAGATCTCTCTCTCTTTTTATAGATCAGGCAAGAAAAAATTCATATTCATGAAAGTTGTAATCAAAGTGCATATATACTGCAAAGTAACAAATGGTGATCATTTGACCAATTCGCTGTTAGAATATAATTAGTTATTCATGGGATAATAGAAATTCATATTGTATCATTATGTTGCAGTTGCTTGTAATTTACACAAGATGGCGCCAGATACCAGTTCATTTGCTGCTTGGTCAGCTGACATCTGTGTCTGCAGTCGTATTATAGACATTTCATTGAATCAGTTGCTTCCAATAAATGGAGAGTTGAAGGGCAAATAAGTTGCTAAATATAAAACATCATGGATAAATAACTGATGGTTTTGAGGACAATTAAATACATCATTGCTGCGAACAAAGATTATGTGAACCATGCAGAAATTTTAGAATAAATTAACTTTATTTCCATTTTAGTTTTTATAAGTGGGTATGTAGTGACAGTCAGATTTTTATATGTAGAAATCATAGGCTTCATTATTATTCTGTGCTTTAATTTTTTGTTTGTTTGTTTGTTTTGCAGCGCCACAGAGTTGCTGCGCGCAGCCGCACAGAGATTAGGAAGACCGGTTCCTTAAAGCTGTGCCAATCTAGTCTTTCTGGCGCTTATTTAAAAAAAAATCATCAAAACGTAAAGTCTACAGAAAGAATTTCTTAGCAGAGAGCATCCATCCTCATTTTTTCATCAGTTTGAACCTCTGAGCTCATTATCGTGTTCCTCTAGCAACTAAGAAAATCGAGTAAAAGTCATTTATTGACACTGCAATAATTACTCTTGACCAAATTAAATGATAACATATAACTGCTAACTGTTTTACTCCATGCACAAATTGTTGATATTGTGATTCTCTGAATGTATTTTATTTGATCATTTTAGAGTCGAAGGAAAATTTCCACCTTGATAGACTAGTTTCATCTTAAGGTAAAGAAAATAAAAACGGGAGGCCGCGGATAATATAGGAAATAGCGCCCCCTTCACTTCCGTAATGCAATGGTCCCATTTCCCAATAAGGTATGAATCTGACAGTGGTCCGCCCTCGTCCCTTTCTGTTTGCTGCAGCGAGGTCTACCTTCTCGCTAGACCGCCGTTTCTGCTTTATTTTGAAATTATCCTCCGGAAGTGATGTCTTCCGTGACCTCACTTGACTCTCTGTGATTGTATTTGAGGAACAGCTGAAACATAAACAACCAGGCTCCATTAAGCCCATGTTTTAGCATTTGAGGGGCTTGTTTTTGTCCTGTAGGATGCTCCGGGAGTCCTACCCCTTCGTGGAGGACAGCTTCAGCCGCTTCCCGTCGCAGAGCAACATTTACGGGCTGTGTCAGGCCGGGGAGCAGGAGCTGCTCGCGGCCACTCTCAAAGGGAAGGTGGTGTGTTTCAGGTACCAGGAGCTGCAGCATAAAGTCCGGCCGGTGGCTAAGGAGGTCCAGTTCACCTACATACCAGGTACTGGGATTACTAAAGAAGCATGTGTGTTCTGCTAATGGCTGCTTGATGTAGCAGACTGAGTCCTAACTTCTTTATGCAGTTGATGCAGAAATCGTATCAATTGATGCATTCAACAAGTCTTCGCCCAAAAGAGGCCTGGTAGTGGGGATCACCTTTATAAAGGTATGAAATATTGGTATACATCTTTCACCCGGAGCTTTCTGCTGTGTTCCTTTGTATTCAGAATACGGAAAGCTGAGGACTTCACAAAACATCTGTGTGTATATATACTAAGATTCAGTATCACAATTCAGTTATATTTGCTATAAAGTAACTTTATTTTCAACTTTTAATCTCAAAATGTTATTTTTTTTCCTAAATGTTCTACTTTTGAAGCTCAGAAATTTCCTTGTTACTAGAATATTTCTGATATTACTCTCAAAATTTCTGCTTGCTTGAAACTTACTACTCCTTTTTTTCTATTTATAGCGGCCCTAAAATGGCATCATAGAATACAAATGCATGCCACACTTTCCAGATTTTTATTTGTAATTAAAAAAAAATTATCAACCACCTATCATTTTCTCTCCACAATTATGCAACTATATGTTTGTTTATTACATCACATCCTAATAAAACCTTCTGAAGTTTGTAGTTGTCAGAAAATGCCCCAGTGGTTTGAACAGTTCCTGTATCTGACCTACTGCAGGACTCCGGTGACAAAGCCACGCCCTTCCTGAACATCTACTGCGACTATGAGCCCGGCTCCGAGTTCAACCTGGAGTCCATCGCGCGTGAGTGAAGCTGTGTCCGTATGAAAGCGACACTTTTCCTGGCGGTGACGTGAACTGATGTGAACGTGTTCCTCTGAGCAGAAAGCTGTCTGAATCTGGAGCTGCAGTTCACCCCATTCCAGCTCTACCACACAGAGTGAGTTTATCCCCACAGGGGACAGGAGGTGATGGGTTCAGTTACCATAGTAACACTTTTTTTTTTTTTAACTAAAGTCAGGATTCTGTATTTACACCTAAGCACATTTTTCTGTCCATGAACTGGACTGAATAGAAATTTGCTATTACTACTCAGTTCACGCTCTGTGATTGGGTGTCTGATTGGGAGCGTGTTTTCTCTCTCTCTGTCAGAGTGCAGTGTCCTGATGAAGGCCTGGAGACGGTTTTTCTACTCAGTGGTCATGACCAGAGGATCCACCTGTACATGGAGGTTGGCACAGATTTCAGATCAAACTGGAAAACTTTTGCTTAGTGGTCCAATTTGACCCATTTCTTGAAAAAGGATGCATCTTTGCATTTTAGATAAACACAAAGCAATTTACAAATAAAGTTTTTTTTTTTTTTATGGAGCATTATCACGAAAGCTGCAATACTCTCACTTGTGACAGTAAAACTGTTGGGCTTCTTCTCCTTGGCACTCGGACAACAGTTCAGTTGCCAAGGAGAATATTACATCAGACCAATTATAAAAACAGTTTTAATACAGATGTGTAGCCTTAATGAAAAGTATGTTTGATACCTACTTTTAGGATGTTATTTTCTGACTAACATGCCTCATCTGATCACATGTTCTAATGCAGTTATTGAGTGTGACTGTACGTGTTGAAGCCTGACTCCTGGTTCCTCCACAGAACGCCTCCCTGCACCAGTTTGAAGAGCAACCAGTAGAGAAACTGTTCCCTGAACTACAGCAGCTGCCCAGCAAGTTGGTTATTCTGAGCCTCTCGCCTCCATTTCTACCTATGTGTCATGTTGCTTATTGTGTATATATGTATGTTTTGAGTGGAAAATAGAGATTCTTACAGTAAATCAGGCTTCCATAAAAGCTGTGAATGTTCAGAATGATAAATCTGATCATCCTTACGGTACTGCCTTCCTGTTTTCTCCTGAAAGTCTTGCTCTCTCTTACTATTTTGCAGCCTTAACAACCAAGCTAAAAACAAGCTGATTCTGGCCACCGAGTGATTTCTACACGCATCTCTTTGAGTGTTTGTGTTCATTATTTTTTTCCCTGCTCTCTCCCTCTGCACAGTGTGTTGTGGTTGGACATGGCAAGTGTAGCTGGTGGAAAGCGGCTCTCGGCATATGGCTGTCAGAACGGCTGCATTGGACTGGCTTTGGTCAACCAGAACGGACCAGGTGAGAAGAAATGAGCCGTAAATGCAGATCAGAAACATGCAGCTCTGAATCACTTAAGCGCAAAAAGATCCTAACCCCAAAGGATTACTCTGTTATCTGGATCTACAGCAGGACAAGCTCCTGCTTAATGTGCTTCTTTAGGCACTTTGCAAATAGCACTCTGCCATGAAGACACAGGGACACATCCACTATCCACATGTTGTGTCTCTGCTATAATCTGTGTGGTATCTGATTTACAAAGCAAATAGAACTAATGATATGTTGGTGAAAACATGCCCAAGTCTAAAACAGCAATATGAACGGTGTGCACTTGTCTTCTTCTTCTTCTTCTGCTTCTGCTGCTGCTGCTTCTTCTTCTTCTTCTTCACATTTGCATGACTCTCTACTAGAAAGGCACAGACATGACAAAAGGAGAAAAATATTTTCCTGGAAGACCTGAATATGTACTTTGCTAATTTGTAATAAAGTGTTAGCTTTTTTCTTTTTTTAATTATTATTCTTTGTGTTATTATTAAATATTTTCACTTTTACATTTACACCTGACAATAGTGTTCGCTGTGTACTCTCTCCTTGCATTGAAAAATATATTTTGAATTATTTTGATTACCATGTGGAAGTACAGCTCAATGTTCTAAGTTTTGATTTCTACAGTTGAAGCTACGGCAACCAGTAAAGAACGATAATTAAAATGGATTTCAAAACCATTTTTCAGCATCAGGCATGTTCAACTGAAAGTTGGTCCTATGTGAATTGCTTTATTATTATTTTTTAAAAAGTCATACTGTTCATCCTCCAGGTATTTTTCTTTATCCTTCATTTGTCCCCTTTGCTCAGATTATTAAAAGACACACATGAGATAATATAAACTTTAGGCAGCTCCACTAAGTGTATATTTATACACTTAGCTTTGGTCATTCCAAGGCATTCACAGTTTGATTTAGTCTGGCTGCACTTGAGATAATTATCGCTACTTTGCAGCATTACAAGTCTGACGCACCTACCTGCAGCTGGGTGCTCAGTCGCTCACGAGTATTTTATTGTGTGTTTCAATAAGAGGTCCTGCAGAAATGGCGGGTGCAGTTTGACAGCCCGATTTCCACCGTGCTTCTGTTTCCACTCAGCTGCCAAACCAAGTCCAGTGAGGCCAGTGGCGAGAGAAGTATGGACTTAGTCCCGCTAAATCCACAGCGTTTCTCAGGGTTGTTGCTGTTTGTTTATTCATTTTATTTTTTCTCCCAGGTGAAGAACTTGGTGGCTACAACCTTCTGATAACCAGCACCATAGAGATGGCAGTGGTCTACAGGTTTGTGTCAGGAAGCTTGGGATGTTGTTTTTTTTTTCCTGAGTTCATCAATTTTACTGAGACAATCCGGTATGTGTTTCCTCAGAGACGTCCAGGAGTGTGGTTTGTCGCGCTCCACATGTCTCTCAGGGAGCGACCAGTGGGATGCCGTCCTCTGTGCTCTGGTCATTGACCTGGACTTTGATGGGCAGAAGGAGGTGCTGTTGGGAACATACGGACAGGTCAGAACCACTGACGACTGAGAGATGATCTTCTGCTGGCCATTAAGTCCAGTCATTCCAGAACCACGATTATTTTGCTCCTTTCTCTTCATTTCCAGCTGCTTATTTTAAGTGCCGACTCCTACTTTATGTCTTTAGGCAAACAGCTTGACTGAATTATGAATTATAGTTCTTGTAGTGATGAAGAACCATTTTGAACACTGGAACGGTTAATCAGCAATATGCAATTCTAGAACAGTGCCGCACATGGTGGCAGCTTATTGGAGTGGCTCTCATGCAGTCCTTGTAATTTGCTCATTTAAAAATGTTCCTCTCAATTTTTTGGTTGATTCGAGTCTTCAAAATATATATTTTTTTATTTTACTTTGGATACTCAGCAGCTGAAAAGATTTTTTTTTTCTACTACTTTTTATTTTGGACAGTTGTTGTGACGTGCAACGCCATGAAACAAAGCTGAAGAGGTTCAAATAACGAAGCCACTGCAGACGGTGGAGATCTTACCTTCCTAATTCATAATTGGGAATGTGAGGCCTCCAGTATGAAAATGGATTAACTTCAAACATCCAGGCAGCGTATCAGGAGGATGTTTCACTGAGATGAGGCTGCAGGATGATATTGCAAACTCCAACGTTGCTGAGATTTGGTTTACCAAACATATAAGAAGAAAAAGATCTAAAGAAGTAGCAACAGAAAACGAGGTGGATTATTAGTGCTTGTGATGTCAGGCGATTTTAATCACACCTTACTCTCTCCCATACTTTGTGTTTCAACACTTTCTCAGCTACTATACCAGAAATAATGTGTTTAATTTGTTTTATACAATGTCAGGGATGGATGCACCTCTGTTGCCAGACCTTCTGTTGGCAAATCGGATCACAAATTTGTTTTCTCAAATTATTTTAGAGGCAACATGTAGTAAAAGAAGAACTATGAGAAATGGTCTCAGGAAGCTGAAGAAGCTCTGCGGGGATGTTTTTACGCTACCGATCGGGTCGCTCTGTGCCAGCCACATGTAGAGGCCTGAGTGTGTGACCGACCATATAAACTTTTTTGTAGACAACACCATCCCCACCACAACAGTGAGATGCTTTAATAATAAACCATGTATCACCAGTGATCTAAAAGGAACTGTTGAGAAGGAAAAAAAACTTCAGGGAAGGAGACGATGAATTATTGAAGCGCGTTCAGCTCAAAGTTCAGCAAGCTCTGCATCCTCCTTTCCTGCTCCCAGCCAAACTGACATTCCCCCACCCCTTGACCCACTGCGTTCCTGTCACGCTTAAATCATGGCTGTAACTCAGTCTGAAGAGTAGTTGTCTTACACATGAGACCATTTCACTGGAAAGTGATCCCACCTGTACACTTTTCTCTAAGCTAGAAATGCAAATAAGTGAATTAAGCAAATTTCTTGAAGACCTACGACTATCGAATTTACATCTGATCACACTGCACTGTAAAAAGCTTGAGTCATGAGACCAAAGAGCTCTTTTGTTTTTGGGTGATGTTTTGACATTAAGAATTCAAAGTCATATCTGATTAATCCAAACAGTACGAGATAAAACAGGACATGTTATCGTCTCTTGTATACACCAGACAAGAACAGTGAGCTCCCAATAAAAAGCTCTCCGTCTCTATCTTGCAGGAACTTCTTTGTTACAAATTCCAGCCAGCAGGCAGCGGACAAGACGGAGAGTTCCAGCTGCAGTGGAGGCGGAGCTTCAAGAGTCCCTTGCTGTCCGTCATCTACCTCGACCTGACCGGGGACGGGTTGAGAGAGCTGGCTGTCCTCACTCTGAAAGGACTGCACATCCTACAGGTAGCACACTGTTGTCAAGGACACCGTCTCTCTGCTGTCAGGCTCCACGTGACCATAGAACTGAGTGTCAAATATCTTGTTGCACAAGTGATAACTGCTGACCTCTACTGTCTGGAAAGAGAAATTGCAGCGTAGTTGAATTTTTTTTTATTTTTTTTATTTTTCTGTTTGACCATATTTCTGCTAAAATACACATCTGTTTTTTGCTTATTGGAATATTTCTTAAAGATGAAGGAAGTCCTTCTGTTCCACCTTGAATTGATCACCTTGACAGACTTTGCACTGCAAACGTTTAGCTTTCTCACCCTCGCTTATTTAACCCCAGCAAAGCTGCATGAGCAAAAACAACAGTTGTCTCCTACGTTATGGTTCTGACCTGTTGTTGTGGCTCATCTCTTCAGCACAGCCTCTCCTGCACTGCTGATTTGGTTCTGGAGCGGCTCACACAGAGGGTATCGGCGCTGGCTGCCAGCCCTGAGCCAGATGAAGCGGCAGACGTTGAGGACAGCAGTGCTCCCGCTCAGAGCCAGGAAGGTGGCGATCAGACGTCGACATGTTAAAGATCCAGCATTTATTTACCCGTTAGTCCCAAAGGACCACGCTGGAACGCTTCATCCCAATTAAAGTGCAGTTTAAAGGATTATCTCAGGGGTGTACTGCGTTTAGGACTGATTAGATCATCGAACATCACGTTGGTATTCAGTAGGCAAAACTTCAATATGTTGATTTTTGTTGCTGCAGGTAGGCTGAAAAACAAACAAGGGAGCGCTGCTCAAGTTGAATAAAGTGATGTGATCTTGAGATCGTTAAAGTGTATAGTTTTTACAGAAAATAAATAACATATTTGGATTCGTGGATGTCTGGTCTTCGTTTTTTCTGTGTTTTCTGTGAGAATGCTGATTGTTGTCGGAGATAGAAAAACACCAAAAGTAAACAACTAACTTTTGGTATGAGGTAACACAACTAATATAATTACATTACTAAATCAGAATACCGCAAAGTATTTATTTATTCTTAATTTTTCATTCTCTTAAGAATGTAGAGATAATTAAATGATCTAAACAAGACCTTAAAGTGGTTCCAGTTTCTCTCGATGGCCAACCTGTTGAAACTGTGGCAGATTTTAAATACCTTGGGTCGTTCCTGGACAGTCAGCTCAACTTTGCTGAAAACACTGACTATATTTCGAAAAACTGTTCTCAGAGACTCTACCTTTTAAGAAGACTTGGTGATCTTGTCTTGAATTTGGAGGAAAAAAATCATTTTATTTATCACTACAGAAGGGTTCAGTGAATGCGCATATGAAACTGGTGGGTTCGGTACCTCAAAAAAGGTTAAGAACCACTGCTCTATAGTTAACCATAATAACTATAGAGTTATGATTAACATCCAAGCTACTGGGGAATTAAATGTTTTTATGGGTGTGACTTCCTTTTTAGAATTGCTGATTTGCATTAACCATTATTATTATTACTAACCATTTCTTGCTATGTATTTCTTGTAATTCAGAGCACATAATCTGCTATGAATTAATATGTTCTAGTGTTTGTCTGTTTGTGTTGATTGTTTTTCTTCATTCTGCCATTAGGGATCACCAGTGGTGGGCTGTCAGGGCCAGCAGGGTCTTCACTGCTAGCCCTAGAAAATTGAAAAGAAAAAGTGTAAATGTTTTAATCATATTTAATTTCATTTTTATTCCAAAAACCAGTTGCTAATTGGTATTATGGAACTTTCACTTTAATTTCCTACTTTTAAAAATGTGCCTTAAACGCATCTGGCGAGCTGCTCCGCTCCAGGTCCTGCTATACAAATTCAGCTACCCTTTCGTCAAAAATGCCGCGCAACAGGCCATAATTGGCAGGACTGACAGAATTATCGGTTGAGGTTCTGTCAGTCAGAATTATCAGCCAATAATTCTGACTGACGGAACCACCTGTCGTCCCACAGGCCCTGCTGTAAGGCAAAAGCTTCCCCTGTATTCGTCAGTGAAATGAACCTGGTATTTACAAAATGGCGGCCGCTTCAATTCCCTTTGACCTAGTTGCAGGCTCATCAAAATCGCCTTTTTCAAGAAGCTCTTTAACGGATAAAAAAGAAATAACTAAAAATTGATAATCCATACCAAACCTGGATTCACTAATACGGACGAGTAAGAACTTTGTAATGTATTTTAGCTATGAGCACTACGAGTGGCTACCAGCTAGCACTAAGCACAACAGCCTGTGGATTCTATTTACAAGTAATGGGTGAGTGTTACTTTTCTATTGCATTCTCATACAAAATTTGCTTAATATTGTTTTATTTTAATTGTTCACATGTGCTATTTGAGCAGTTTGGATTGATGTTGAGCTTAACTGGGAAACAAGGAAAAGTTTAGCTAAATTGCTGGCTGTTCAATTGTGCGATGTTGCCTGTGTATTTTGTTAAAATACACATTGATACATTGGTAGATATATGCATTGTTGCTTTACTTGGCGTATTTTTATTTATTTGCATGTTTTTGGATGCCTGTTGCTTGGTGTAGTGCTTAATTTATTTATTTTTTTGCATTGTCCTGCACAAGGTGCTTATTGTTCAGGTATAGTTGACTTCTTTTGAAGGCATATCTACATGGTTGTTTCAGTGTACTCATGTTGATTATTAATATGGACTTTCCTTTATGAAACAAATTCAAATATAGTTGGATAAGATGGAGGTAGTGAACCCTGTTTCACAACACTAAAAGGTGTTTGCTCTGTGACTTCTTTTTCTTCAATTTCTTCAGTTGTTATAAAAATGCTTTATATATATCAAATATGACTTAATATAATTGGATTTCTGTCTCTTTTAAAACCCCAGCTCTTTCTGAAACGCCACCTTCGTCACAAGCTCTTATGTCAACAATTTAGCAGCATTTTTACCAGAGTTGCACTAAGTAGTCGCTCATGTAATGAGCTCAGCAAGATGCCTGCTAATTGCTCCTGGCTAGTCTGAAGGAGATGAGTGAGGGCGTGGTCTGTGAGGCGGAAGCTTGAAAACTGCTGCTCTGAGCTTTTTGCACAGCTGAATGGTTTGCCAACAGGAGATTGAAGGATTTCCCAAACATGCACGAAAGAGTCGAAGCAACACTCCAGGTACGTTTTTGATGAAATAACTTTAGAACGTTTTTTTTTTTTTTAAAGAGTCATTTTTACATCGAGTTCCCCTTTTAAACTTAAAAAAAACTAAACCGAAATAATTTATAACAGCTGATGAAAAAAATAAATAAAACGTATTGAATCAGTTTGTATAGTTGAATGCAGAGTTACAGCAGCTAATGGAGCTGGGTCCCTCTTGTTTTGGTTCTGTGGTTAATTCGGCCGGTCAGCGGCACTGTAGTGTCTCTAGAACCCCACTCCCAAAACTATTTTCTCCCCTCTCCTCTCGCACCACAAAGGCAACAATAATAGCAGCTGCGCTCATCACACCCGACTTACAAGAGAAATGTGTCGTGAAGAACAGTTTAAAAAGCTGTCCCCCCCCCTCACCCCCTCCTCGCTGAGTGGATCTCTTTCCCACTCCGCGCTTTCTGCTTTATTTCACGTGAAGGCGCAACAATACGGGATCAGCGAGCGGCGCCTTGAACTCAATTGGCTTTTATATTTAGCCCCCGTGAGGGGAGCAGCAGCAGCAGCGTGGCGGGGAGAGGAGACCCTGATCCCGGTGTTGTTTAACATCCGAACCCCCACAGAGACCTAGCGCCGGGGCCGCGGTGCAGCGGCCGGGGGGGATGTGGTGGTGAGAGCGCTGCGTGTTCCGTCTGTGTCAGAGAGAGAGAGAGAGAGAAGGAGAGGAAGAGAGCGAGAGGGGAGAGGGAGAGAGGCAGGGGGAACAGTTTATCGGTGGAAACATGATGATGGCCGGTGGTGGAGATGGTGGTGGAGCAGCAGCTATGGACCACAACGGGATATACACGAACCCGAACCTCCACAGCCTGCAGCAACAGCAGAGTCAAATGGAGGCGGATAACCCGGACTCCCGCAAGCGGCCGCTGGAAACTCCGGCTGAAGAGGCCGGCTGTACCAAGCGCACCAACACCGGAGGTAAGAGCGACGCAACACGAAATCAGCTAGTCCTCCGCGTCTCCTCCACATGAAGCCGCAGGTTGGTGTCGGAATCTGTGCCAAGAAACAAACAAAAAAGAAAAAAAAAATACGTAAAACAAAACAAACAAACAACAACATAAGCGGTCTGTCAGTATCAGCCGTCAGCGTGCAGCCAGAGCGCATGGAAGCCCAGCGAACAGGCTGAGGCTGAATGTTGGCGTTTCCAGCGCAGCACCTGTGCGCTTTGGAAGGCTCCCCAGTGTTTATGGCTGTTACTTCATATCCCAACAGGGAGGGCAGGCTGCCTGACAAACTGAACGGCCTCCTCAGCTCAGGTCGGCTTTGAATGTGAATCCAAAAAAGCTCTCTGCTCCACATCTGGAGCTGGAGATATGCAGAGAAACAGAGAGATGATTGGTTTAATGTTGTAGCTTTGTTCATTAGTCTGCTCTCTGTTATAGGCTCGAATTTATTAGACTCACAAAAATCTTTGTTGAACTTCGGGGTTTTTTTTTCCCCGTTTCTTTTTTCCACCCTCAAAAGCAAGAAACATAAACCGTGTTTATGGCAGGGATAATTGGAACCGTAGAGAAAACAGATCACAGCCGCTGCAGGTACTTAGAAAGAGGTGGATCTTGCACAGGAGTCCTCCATACAAATAAAAACACATCCAAGGAAGTGGCTAAAACCAAAACATAGTCTCATTATGAAACGTAGAAATAATATAAAATTAACTAATCAACATGGACAGGTCTTTCAGGTCATTGTTAAGCAATTTAATTATACTATTAGAGACAGTAAGGCATATTTTGATATTGATCAGGTACCAAGTAATACAGCTCCAGTATTGGCGATACCGATTCAGAACTTTTTGTATTTAAGTTTGATGTATCATCAGGCTTCTGACCTTTAGGTGTTTTTGTGGGCTTTCCTTTAATTTATTAATTTTTTTTGTTAAAACCTAAAACAGAATTGGGCAAAGTTTTTAGGTTTATGCTTTAATAGAAAAACAAAATATATTTGTGTGAATCTTTTTCTGCATAAACAAAGCAGACAAAAAAAAACATGATTTGTAAACAAATCAAAAGAAAGTATTTTTCTGAGGTGGAGTTGAGAAAGTCCATTACAAAATTAAAATAAAATTTTAGGAGAGATTCTTAAACTAAAGCAACGATCGCACCACTGATACCAACTTATTGGTATTATTGAACTTATCAATACTTTGGGTTAATCCGTCCACCTGTTGTTACTATACAAAACCCTAAGGAAGTTTCTGTGTTGTGATCAATTATTCACAGGTGTCCTTGTCATTCTGTGTGCAGGATTTTACTAAAATTTCAATACAAAGACTAAATGATTACAGAATTAACTTTTTGAACTGGTTTCAGCATTTTATTTTAGCAAATAGCATTGTTAGCATTACTAATTAGCTACCTTGGAGACGAGATCCATTCCTTAACTCAGCGCTTTCCAAAGCACATCCAGCATGTTTTATGACAGAAATAAAACAACTCTTAAAAAGGATAAACACAGTAACTGTAATATATTAATCTTTGTTTTATCTGCTGATGTCTGACTCCTCTTTGCAGCCGTTTGAAGAAAGCGTAGAAAATGCAGCTTCCTTTACTAAAGCTTCATACAGTTTTTGTGCTGTCATTGACCCCGTGGATGCTCGAAGCGTCTGAGTCAATCGCTCAGTAATAGCTTCCACACCAAAGAGTGTTATTGTCGGGCGTAAAGAGTGAGAGCTCACATGGTGTGTTCACTGATTGGAAAAGGAAAAAAAGATGCTGGTAACCTAGACCACTTGTAGGAGCATCTCTGCTCCTGTCAGCATCTGTCCTGGTTGTTCTTCTTTTACTCTATGAATGTAATTGCTAAACAACTGTATTCATCCATCACCAAACGAGCTTCCTTTTGAATGTTTTTCTATGAACATTGACGAGGAACAGCGGAGGTCTGGTGGATCCTTGTTTTTGTGAGTTTCAGAGTCACTCTCGGAGCTGTGGCGCTCTCGAAACGTTGACACTTAAATCATAAGCTCAGCCAAGCAGGAAAACCAATAGGTAAAATTTATACAAGCCTCCAGGGTGAACACTCATCGCCGGTCGTAGTGCAGATCTCTATCTAACCACGGTTATTTATAGGTTTCCTGATGAGGCCAATCGGGCTGGAGGGTAAAATACCAATCAGAAATCTTGAAATGCTTGTTAAAAAAAGATGTAAGAGAAGACTTGTGTTGCAACATAAACATAGGATATTAAGAACGGGGAATTATTTGCTGCAGTGTCACGGTAACGGTTGGGTTTAGTGGTGACGAAGAACCACTGCATGAGTCCTAATTTTTCTGCAAGATGTTTAGAGAGCCGCAGTCAGAGGATGATGGCTGATTCAAGCTACTGTACGTCTTACTCCAGCGTAGGGCTGTTATGCTCTGCAGCTCACAGCAAACACTTACTCAACAACTTAATGTTAATTAGATGTCTGCAGAGAAACACTGTTTTGTTTTTTTCACCATATGTTACTAGGATTTCTCCCTTTGTGCACCAGCAGCACCTCATTTGGTGACAGCAGCATTATATCATATTTTCTGACAGCGTGAGCGGATCCTTTCTGCACTTCACTGCTCCTCAGAAATGAAATTTCAGCAAGGCACGAAGGGATCCCTGATGGCACCAGGCAGTGTTTTAGAACATTTCCAAACCCCACATGTCATCCATTAACACCTCGAAAAAATCAGCTGCAGAAGAAGAGCTAATGTGGCGCTCCTGCTTCTCGGAGGGAGTTTTTCACCGTTTACCTGCAAGCACCAACACCCGGCTCGGATTTTCTCAT
Source organism: Poecilia latipinna (assembly GCF_001443285.1). NCBI lineage: Eukaryota > Metazoa > Chordata > Actinopteri > Cyprinodontiformes > Poeciliidae > Poecilia > Poecilia latipinna. The sequence continues at coordinate 143,592 of NW_015112894.1, forward strand.
TCAATTACCAGCTGATGTGAATGTTGGAGGAGTGTTGACGAACGTTTTAATTGGCACATATGGTTTTGGCTTTTTAGTGTTGCCGCTTCCATAATTTCGCAACCTGATGTTGGATAATTGATGTAGTGACTCCGGGGAAAGAGCAGCTTCGAGAGCAGGGTTTTATGTCTTTAAGTAATACAGGATCAGTCAAGGAGCCTCGCACCTGTCCCAGGGGACGCTGAGGGACAACAGGTTCACTCTGGAAGGTTCGCTAGTCCATCAGAAGACCATCCATTTTTATTTACGTATGGTCAGAGATGCTCTGAGTCAAAACTCTGGTTATTGACGTCTCCTACCAGCTTAGCATCACCTATTACCCTGCTCTGTGTGTCTCTGAAGTGTATGTATGGGAAGAGGCATGGCTTAGTTACCCGCATATTAATACTTTATGAAGCTACTGTTTCAAAACTGCCATTGTGACCCTGGGTGGTTCCGTCAGTAGAGCAGAGGCTGTAGTCCTCGACGCGGTTGTCCTGGGTTCCCCTTCTCTCTGCTTCCTGTTTCCTGTCCAATTATTGTAAATAAAGGACACTGGTGCCTAATGGGTATTAAAAGAAAAACAAAACAAAAACAACATGTTCCACTTTATAGTGGCCTCTGTTTGAGAGGTAGTTGACAGGAAAGTGGACTGTGAGAGAGGGGAAGACATGCGGCAAAGGTCAACGGGCCTGGACTCGAACCTGTGACGAATGCGTCGTTCCAAGGCCTTCGTACATGGGGTGCACGCTTTACCCCTGTGCCACGGCCATGCCTATACAGAAAGTGCATTACAAAATCAGAATAGCAATAAATCACATCTGTAGCTGATACTAAAACTGGGGGGTGGGGGGGGGTACGTAATTTGATATTCAACCTACAGAAGAAATTTGGTGTGTATAGGTTTTCCCCAGGTACTCCAGTTTCCTTCTGTTATCCAAAAACATGCATGTTGTGTTAGATTAGTGAGTCTAAGTTGCCCCTAGGTGTGAATGGTTGTCTTGTATGTCCCTGCATTGCGCTGTGACAGACTGAGACCCTGGCTAGAGCCAGCTCCCCCCCCCGTTCCCGCTGTCTGCTGCAGCCCCTCTGTAAAGCCAGTCTGGACGATGGGTGGACATTAGTTGGGAATATAAATTTGGAATAGTTTCAAATTTCTAAAAACTGTTTAAATTGACATTGATGAGTATTTATTTTACTCCAACTTGCTATTTATTGATCAGGAAATGTATTTCTGGTGCTCAAGTGCCAGAAATTGATGAAACTTTATCCTGCTCTCTTTTAACATCTAAACTAATTCATGTTGCAGGTGGCTGCCTAAATGTATGATTTGCGTATAGTCCGAGTTTAACAGTACAGCAAGGGGGTATGCAGAACAGCCTCAAGGCCCTTCTGAAATGCCTAATTATTTACTGGAATTTGATGTGGAGGGAAAAATTAAAACAAATGCAGAAAAGCAAATCATTTCCATCCAGTGATCTTTGTATTGTCTCTTCTGCAGCCTGTCTGACAACAGTGTTAGACAGGCTGCTAATCCTCAGCCACCCCTGTAATCACCAGCCCCAAGACTACGTCTGATATTGATCACGTTATTCCAACCCAACTGATCATTAACATGACTGGCAGTTACAACAAAGAGAAGAAAGCCTTGGCTCTTTCAAAGCCGAGAGCCCCCCCTCGCTGTGCATTAGGAGCCGTGGACACTGAATGAGGGAAATGACTACTCTTTTATCAGCTACGCCCTTCTCTCCTCAAAATGAACCATCATTCATTCACTCTTTTTCTTTCGAAATTATCCGTACTGTGAGCCCACGTTGTTGGCAAGCAGACGCCTTCTGAAAGGTTGTTTGCTTTGGGGTGGGGGGTGGGGGGGTTCTATGATCTCGTTATGTTGCTAATGGAAAGGCTGGCACAGGAATGTGAGCTGTGTTTTTATTTGTTTATTTATTTATTTGATTTTTTTTTTTTTTTTGGAGGGAAGGACACAGGTGCCCTTGCAGAGCGATGTGACGTGAGCGGACTGTGAATTTGCCAGGTGGCAGCGAAACAGAGAATAGGAGGAAGCGAAAGTAATGAGGAGACGGAGAGAAAAGAGGAGCCAGATAGACCCTGAGAGAAAGTGGAGTCTACAGGGAAGCTGAGGCTATACAGTGGAGCATCTCTCTGCTAGAATCTTCTGGAAGGTGCTTATTTCAACAGCCAAAAAAAAAAAAAAAAAAAGGAAAAATGTTAGGGTTTGATCAAACTGATCAACATCCAGGAGGGAGCGAGTTCATTGTGTGCAGGTTTCCTGGAATGCGCCGTTAAATGAAGCTGGACCCCCGTGTCCACTAACAGGTACTTGCACACAAGCACACTGCAGTTTTTTACACTCATACGGTCACTTAAGATACCTCTCGGTGTAAGATTTATAGGCGTAGTGATTGGCTTCATCACCCCCCTCCACCATTCTGCGGCACTGCCATTTGCAATGGTTGATGAGCCCCTCCGCCCTCTCAAACATGGCCGTCTCAGGGATTGGGGGTGGGGGAAAAGAGGAAAGGAGGGTGGGTGGCGTAAAGCGCGCCGTCTCCGATCACTCCTCCTCCACCTCCTCCATCATCTGGCTATGTTCTCCATGCACCTCTCCAGCCTCTACTGAAGGTCATTGTGCGAAGCTCTTCGTCCAGCGCTGCCGTCCGCTCCTTCAGCCACTTCACCTTTGTCACTTTTCTCTGAAAAGAGTGAGTGAATGGACTGCCGTACTTTATAGTGCTGCGTCAAAAGAGGCGGAGTAGAGGAGAAAATTCAATTTTTTGGGGACCGGCGTCGGGGGGGGTGGGAACGTGACGTCCTGAGGAGAGGAGGCCGGCCATTGGCTGCGCCGACTGCCAGTCCTGCGTGCTGCTGCAGACGGACAGGCCACTCGATGAATATGGATGAGAGCAGTGAAAAGGGTGATGCGGCAGGGAAGACCCCCCCCCCTTCAAACCGATGCAGGCTTGAACAATGCGTGCCGTCTTTCACTGAAAACACTCAGAGCCTGCATTAGCATTTTCTCAGACAATTGAGGCTCGGGCCAGCTGCAGGCATGGCTCGGATGCTGCGGTGAAATCTCTTTTTCTGCACCCCACTGATGAATAAGACCTCGGTGAAAAAAAAAAGGTCGACTGGCCGCATTCCTCAACACTACCGTTGCACCTATGCCTAGGCTAATGTCAGGAGCCCCTTTAGAGATTGCGCCCCGGCATTGATGGCGATCTGACAGAGGACTTGAGAAGCAGCAGATCTCAGAATGGGTAAGCTTCAAACTCTGATTGTCTGACTTGTTGAATTTATCCATCACGCTGCACCATGAGTACTTTCATACATCTTAAGGCGGATTTGTTCATTGCGGCTCATTTTTGTTCCATCGTCCTTGCTCCCCCGTCAGGAGCAGGTTGGTCCATTGAAATGCAGAATGGGTACTTGGAAGGGTTGTGAGAAGGAGGGGAGGACGGTCACAAGGCATTTCCTCCTGACCCACCCCCCTTGAGTGACTTAACTAAACGCATTTGGCTCAGAGACCATGTCTCTCCTCCAAGCCATCCTTCCAGTACTGGAAGCAAGGGTTTGAACTAACACCCCACTGGCTCAACCTCCCAATGTGCCCCACTGCTCCCGTTCCCTGGCGACAGATTGCCATGTTTACTCTACCACATGACGCCATTAAAACCTGTTACTGTGATCTCAGACACTGGGACGGAATTAATTATTGACTAATGACACCAAACGTGGCTGTGAGGGCGACAAGAGGGGGATCTTAGCGGCTTCCTCCCCTGCTGGGTTCACTCCCGGCTGAAGATGAGCAGAAAGTTACGCAGTGGGTTTGGGCTCGTCTGGCAACAACAGGTCTCGGAATATTGGGATCCAGTAAAAAGAAATCATTCCGTGAAATGTTTTCCTACTGGCACGCTGTCGGTTATCAGGCGGCAGGTAGTTTAAGGAGCTCGGGAGGTTTTTGGCGACAGTGTTATTTTATTTTTCCCATCAAGGTCATTTTGTGTTTCACGTTAAGAGAAAAGCAGAGAGCTGACTGCAACCCTGCACAAGATTCAGATATCCAAAGAGGAGATGGAGGATAAAGAGCATTGAATCTGATCGAACGCATTCGTTTTTCTTTTTCTACTTAAAAGATACGTCAGCTTTTATCCTCACTTGAAATATTCCGAAAATGTGTTTTTTTTTTTTTTAATTGTCAAAGTGAGTTTTAATATATCCAAGCTAAAAATTCTGCCACTAATAATGGCATTGAATATGTGGATGTTTGTCAGAGCCATTGGTTACGAGTGATGTTGAGCAAACCGAGCCTACGTCTGAATGGAACATGAGGGGCATATTAATGCAACAAGAGGAAGAGCTACCATGTGGGCTGTGAAATTCCCCTATGTCACAGTGCCATGTTCATTCACATCTCAATCTAATGAGTGTATTATCGAGGCAACAGGTTGGTCTCAGTCCACCTGCATCCCCCCCTCCTCCCCACCGCCCCGTCCTCCATGTCTTCAGCACACAGGTCGCGCCTCTGCATTCCATGTCCTCAACAAAGTACAAAACACGGTGACGGGCTACGACGGCTGACAGTCCGACGGCACGCTTTAGAGAAAGGTAGCAGAACCGTGGCCAGAAAGGTTTTACGGCGCTTCCTAACACCCCTGCCCCGCTCTACTGACGTCACCCCTATTGGTAGTTGAGAGGGATCGAACATGACGTCATTGCATCCGTATCAGCATGCAGAGGGGATTGTTTGTGCCCGTGCTTAAGTTCAAGTGTGCACCTGTGTCAAATGTTCACCATGACATCACCGCAACGTTGTCGGGTCAATCAATAACGCATGGGCACAAGCGCCAAATGTGGCTGATTGCTCCGTCGCAGTTTGCACTGAGTGGCACGAGGGCTTTCTTGGTTTTGACTGATTTCTAAGTAGAACCGCAGAAAATGGAGCTCTACCAAGCTAAGAGGAGAAACACATTCTGCTGCACAGTGACACTCTGTCAATCAGTGACTGCTAAAAGCCACTTTAAACCACAAAAGCCCCTCCAAAATGGAGGAGATTTAAACCATTTTGGCTCTATACCCTTTAAACAAATCTGCAGGATTGCTTCCCATATGTTCCCCACACGTCGGTTAATTACGACGGATAATTCTTTGTGGCTATTCACGAGCTGCTTGGATGAAGAGTTGGATGTGATTGTGTTCTGTCCTGATAGTTTGCATCTCGGGGTTCTTCTTTTTCTTTTCTTTTTTTCTTGCATTCTGTCTTGTTTTGATTTCTGGCGTTTGGTTCCAGCGTGAAGCAGGATTACTTGACACCGAGCATTGACGGGTATTTATTCAGAGTGTTGCTAAAACTCCTTGAAAATGGTTAAAATTAGACCTCTGCAAACTGGAAAGGAGGTCATCATTTACTCTACATGAAAATCTGGGCCAGGACACAGAACATGCCTCCAATCGCTAATAGAACGTGAAAGCTGCAAATATTCCTACCCAAAATACCTGAGAATGTTTCCCCTTCTGAAAAATGTCAGCAAAAATATATTACCAACCTTTCTCCTTGCTTGATCTAAAACACATATTAATGATATGTTTTTTTCATTATTTATTTCTTTAATATTTTGCTTTTTGAGGTCATTCAGTGCATATATATAT